>NC_069719.1:28152963-28265463 GCF_027358585.1 Pangasianodon hypophthalmus | reverse complement strand
TCTAACAAATTAAAAAAAAAATCAAAAACATAAATTCAGAGGCATCTCGGCTCCTCTGAAGAGGCAGCACAGAGTTTAAAACCCAGACAAACACAGTTTTTAACAACATATGAAATTAAAAAAAAAAAGTCCTGTATGTAAGAGTTTTAAATCTGAAATAAAAACTAAAAGATCTCTAAACACAGACGAAATTTAAGCAGTTTAAAGCTTCGTGCCCTAAAAATGAAACGAAATTTCATCGCTACAGAGAATCTGAACTGAATTTGATTCGAGTCACTTCCAACAGTCCACAGTGTCCTAATAAGGTTAATTACTATAAACGCATCGTACACTACAGAACTCACGCATTTCTGTATGTAATGTTTACTTACAACACCATTACGGTCAAACGTCACAGTGACGTGGAGGCTAGTCCGTTACTAGCGGTGTAAAGATACACTCCGGTCACGATTAAGTTCAATTCTACTGATACTGACTTCACAGTCTCGATTTGATTCTCAGAACATTTTGAAAAGAAAATTTGAATGAAAAAAAAAAATATATATATATATGCCTGAAAAGACTTTTTTTCTTACTTCTGAATCATAAACAGTGCAAAACAGTACGCATTTTGTTTGTATAAAATGAAGTAAATCAAAAATTGCTACAAACAAAGGTTTAATATTGTAAACAAAATGTGCTACAAGTTCACCACATCTTAAAAATAAATAAATAAATACATTTGTAGATTCTCCCCAAAATTTTGATTGAATAAATAAAGTGAGTTCTGGGATTTTGAAAACGATCGCGTGAAACTTAATAAGCTACTTAACAGAAATAGAGCTCCAAGGTCGGCTAAAATGCCTGATTTCCGCCGCCTCTGGTGTTTGAAAGCTGCTGAAAAGCTCTTTTTAACCGTTATAATGTAAAATGCCATTGTGATCAACTGCTTCAGAGCTTCAGTGTTCAAACAGAGCAACAATATTACACGCATAATTAACAGAACGCTGATTTACAGTCACATTTGCGCATCATGATGCTTCATGTCACAATATATCGTTACACTTCTATCTGTTATGCTAATGACGTTCCATAGCCTTGGTCACATAGTTAACACTCAAACGCTGTAAACGAAAATAGTTTTTAAGGCTCTTTTAACGTGACGCCAATTTGCCGGTTTACTGGTAAAATTCCACTTTGTAAGAAAACTTCAGAAAAAAATTAAATACTGTAACGTGTATCATGCGCTGAGAAAAAAATATAAAATCAGTCACTATATTTATTTATCCAAAAAACACAGTTTCCATGACACCAGGAGTCAAAACATCAGAGCTATTAGTTAAATAAATTTCCTTGGATACAAGTTTATAAACCTGATTCTCACACACACACACACACACACGCACACACACACACGCACACACACACACACACGCACACACACATACACACATACACAAGCTCATTTTTTCCATAAAACCTGCCTTTAGACTTAAAAACAAAACGAACAGCATCCTCAAACGGCTTTAAGAGCAGGATACACGTCTGCAAAAAAAATAAATAAATAAAAATAAATACCAAACACGTAGAACAACGACAACGCCTCCGGCGCCAACAGCATTCGACCTTGCTGTGACCTTTGACTCTGCTTGGATCAGTTCCGTGATCTATTCAGTTCATCTGCTGGTTACGATAATAATCTCGTATAAATCTTAAAAATTCAGCCACTAGTTCTTGAGATATTGCGATTACGAGAATCTCGGACGGATCCACGGCTAGACAAACAGACAACCTCGGAAACATAAAAACTATAATAATAACAAAAAATTAATTTTAAAAAATAAGCAAAATTAATAAAGTACCAAAACTTTAAAGTTTTGTTAAAAATTAAAGAGTATTTATATTTGTTTGAATTTCACAGCAAATACAAGACAAACATGACCTTAAACTGTATTATATTATTTTTATTTTTTATTATTTTCAGCAGTTCTCCGAACACAATTTATTTCACAAAAAATTCCAGTTTTTGTGTTTCGCAGTAATAACACCGCGATGTTTGCGTATTGTGCAGGTCCTGATGTTGGTTCATTAGCTCTTCATTTATTTTTTTAAATGAGTGAATAAATATTTTCTCACACTTCTACAGAGGAATTAAAACCTACTCAACACTTATTTTGGTTCGTTTGGGACAGAGATGATGTTTTTACGTTCCTGCTCCAGTGCTCCACAGCGCCCCCTTCAGCTGGAAGCTGGTTAGAACGTAATCAAAAATAATTGTATATAATAATAATATAATAAAGTTCTTTACCTATAATCGCCTGCTCTGCTTACAGGAAGCCTTTATTTCAGTCTAAATAAAAAACAAAACGCTGCATTTAACCACAAACGAGTCTTTATTTATAACATTTTCAGACCATTGGTCTACTTCGTGGTGTGATTTGTTGTTTGCAGAATCGGAGGAAAAATACTTCCTACAGATTTTTCTGTCGTCGCCTCGTCTTCAGGAAAAAAGAAATATAACGGCTATCTAGCGTCACATTTCCTGTAGCCAGGCAGGAAGTGATGAATTCTGCACAGGCTGATTGGGAAACTTCTTGAAATTACACTGGAATCGAAAAATAACACTTTTTTTTTTAAATAAAATTTTCACTCCGGAACAATTCTGAGTTATCGATTACGTTCAATGAAAAATTTGTTAGTTTTTGGTTTTCGTTCCCGGGAAAGTTTCTAATTCCAGATTATAAACACGCATGACCACTGGATACCATCGAATCTGTCGCTGCATCTGACTCGTTAACGCTAACAGTTAAATGTTCACGAATCACGTAGTGCAATTTTATTAAACATTATAATTGATCGCACGTACTTGGGCCAAGAAAAATAATCCCACGCCGAAGAACACCACCGTGATCCAATCACGTTTCAACACATACGCCATAAACAAACAAGCAAAACACACAACTTTAACAACTGGCAAGTAATAAATAACATTACAATAAACTCGTTAGTTTGTTTGTAGTGCGCGCGCACACACACACACATACACACACATCCAACACACACACACACACACACCCCATATCCTATTGCCCCGACCAACACTGAGCGCTTCACTGACACTAATAAGAGACATGATGACTTTTTCCGCACTGTGTGTAAATGTGAGACGAATTGCACAATTTATTAATGATATTTAAAGCTTTAAAGCTGTTTAACAGTGCAACAGCGCCACCTGCAGTTCGCTCTTATGATTAGGATTTATTTTTATTTACTTATTTATTTATTTTTAAACTCCAGTAGACAACCGCTCGTCCCGATTCATTCTCAACGAGTCAAAGCTTCACGGGCGGAGCAGCAAGCGGGCTGGAGCCCAAGAAATCAATAGTTTAAAAAAAAAAGGAAAAAAAAGAAAAGAAAGAAAGAAAGAAAAGTTCAAAAGCAAAAATGTGTTTCTGTCCCATCGTCTGTGAAGCAGAGCGCAGACGTGACTGTCTTAAAAAGATTTTCTTTATCAAATAAATAGGATTAATTCAAAGTGGCCGCTGCTCGGACCAAACGCTGGTCTCGATCGTCCAAATTCAACTCGAAAATAAATAAATAAAACGGGAGCAAAACAGTCGCTCTGTGAAACTTTGTTGAAGTTACACGACATTATTGTGAACAATATTATATTTCCCAGCACTAATCCAGACTTTACTCTAGGTAAAGACGACAGAAAGTGAAAACAAAGACATAATCAAAATGAAACAAAAAGACAATCTAGCAAAACATTTCAAAAGTATATTTTCTTGATTTTTAAAATAATTAGAGAAAAGAATTTATGACCTGTTTATATCTGCAATGTCATTTTCACAAAGCTACAAAAAAAATCCTAAATTATTTTTGCACCGTATTTACACAATGAGCTAGCAGTACTGCGAATAACACACACGCACACACACACACACACACACACACACGCGCACACACACACAGGTACACGTTCGTACACAGAGAACTCATATCAACATATCAACAGGTCTGTAGAAGGTACGTAGAGCTCCACACACCCAGAAGAACCGTATTTAAGATTCACACTACAGGCATTTAATTAATCACGCTAATAAGTCGTAGTCTGGAGTCACATACAAAAAAATAATAAACAATTTAAGCAAATTAAGAGACAAGAATTTAAAAATAGGAACAAATCACGCAAGACTAACATTCGCACCAGCGAAGCTACAGTCGTAGCAGCACGTACTCAATTTAGGCACGTTAACATAAAGTTAATATAAATGATAAAATTAGATTTAATTGGACATTAACTGGACATCAGTCGGTATAAATCATGTTTAAAGTTCAGAGTAGAGATTGTACTGATCCCAGGAAGAAAAGAAAAAGAAACAAAAACGGTGAATCGTATATCAGAGGGAAAAAAAAAAAAAAATTGATCAAAGAATGAATTTGATTGGAATTGGATTTGGGAATTGTTTTTTTTTTTTCTGGAACTGGAAATGTTTACATATAAAGAGACTTGATCTATTTATTTTTTTTTTTTAGGATTGGGGTATGATTGATTTTTAATATTTATACTTTGTTTATTATATTTCCATCACAAGTGATTTTTGTGTAAAAGCTGCGGTTTTACAAATCGTGTTTTTAGCTGTGTATTTTCTTCTGTAGTGCTTCGGTTAAAAATTAAAATTAAAGCTTTGTATTTTTAAGAAAAGAATTTTAAAAAATAAGCCATTCACAGCTGATGCTCCAGGTTTCAGTATCGATATCGGGAAAGAAAAAGTGGAATCGTGCCGTCGCTGCTCGAGACAAATACATCAGTCGCCTTCGTAGTTTCTAAACTACTGACACAGAAATGAGTTTTACTGTTTAAAAATCTGAATAGTTCTCGATTAATGACTGTGTGTGTGTGTGTGTGTGTGTGTGTGTTGGTGTTGGTCTGATGAGTACAAAGGTAAAATGTGAGAGAAATTAAAGAATGTACTAATGTTCCTTTTTTTGTTTTTGTTTTTTTAATTAGCTGGTAAAGGAATTAACATGTCAGACACTAATAAAATATAATATATCTTTTTTTCCCCCATGAAATTTGCCAGAGTAGAAGACAATATTTGGGGAAAAAATTATAAACTAGACGTCCAATGGGATGCAATATTCAGTCATATAAAAGAGATTTAAAGGTGTAAAATCCTTTTTTTTAATTTCTTAACTTGTACAAATAACCTGATAGATGCGTAGAAAGTGATTTAAAATAAATAAATAAGTTTAGGGCTGCGGCCTTAAGTGAAGTCTGCTAAGTGGCTGGAAAAATCCGTGTGGAAAACTGAACTCCGGTTCGGAACGCGTGTTTGTGTTTGGATCAGCCTCCTGTCAGTCATTTTATAGACACTCTAAGGGCCACTTGTCGATCCTGGGGGCGGAGCTTCATGAAAATGGGCGGGATTGGGGAGGTGGGCTCGGGGAGTTTAAAAATAAATGAATAAAAATTCGTATACACTCATCATTCAAATGTCGAATCCCCCTGTATAACAATTCGACACCTTGAAAATTTGTTTTACTAACACAGAGGAGCGAATCGATGTTAGAAAAGTACTGATAAGCCTCTCGACAAGCGTACGACATCAAATCTACTGATCTACTAAAATTCAGAACAATCTGTAGAAATCTGCCCAATATCATTTACTCCTCTGCTACTTAAACCTGAAATGTATAACCATGCTTAAAAATGCTTTATAAATGTACTATTTATTAAAGCACAAATAATTAAGCACTGAAAAAAATCACTTGAAGGAAATCCAGACTAGTTCTGAAGCACCTGAGAATATTCAGTACTACTGATAAATCCTAACTGAGATCAGTAATCTAGTCTTTATTTATTAAATCTCTGTAATTTAAAGTAGTGGAGCTCCATCTAAGCTGATTAATTCCTGTTCAGTGTTTATAAAAAAGATAAATTACATGATTTATTACTGTTTGTCTACATCTATGACCTTGTAGGCGAGTTATTAAAATAATAATAATAATAATAATAAAGACGCAAGGAGCCTGATAACTAAAGCAGTCTGTAAAGCAAAAAAGAAAACACTGATAAACATGAGATGAGCGTTAAAGCCAGACGTTCGAATTAAAATAAGATAAGATAAGATTTCTTACAAGCGTGATTTTCTGTTAAATACATTTTCCCATCATTATCGTTCATTAATGTTATTATTTATGCATCACACACTTCTGCAGGAAATCTGTAAATATTTTATTTGTAATATTAAACTTTAACGCTGTTTGACTGAAAATGTAATTCATGTACTGTACACTTTCCCATCGTTATTAACGTTTCCCATAATATAAGGAGCAATAAGTACTGACCGGCTATTAAACTTAAACACAAAATGGCTGACTGATCTGTGCTCGGGATTGTGTGTGTATATATTACACACAGTCTGCGTTAAACAAAATGGCAGACATGCGATTATTGTCAAGAAAAACACTATAATTCAGATTTTTAATGAAGGTGATCATGGGGAAAGTCCACGTCCTTAAGAAGGTCTGTTTCACACAAAATTAAAATAGGAAATAAATTATCAGAGGAACGTCAACTCAAAATATACAGTCAGGTCCATAAATATTGGGACATCGACACAATTCTAACATTTTTGGCTCTATACACCACCACAATGGATTTCAAATGAAACGAACAAGATGTGCTTTAATTTGAGGGTATTTACATCCAAATCAGGTGAACGGTGTAGGAATTACAACAGTTTGCATATGTGCCTCCCACTTGTTAAGGGACCAAAAGTAATGGGACAGTTGGCTTCTCAGCTGTTCCATGGCCAGGTGTGTGTTATTCCCTCATTATCCCAATTACAATGAGCAGATAAAAGGTCCAGAGTTCATTTCAAGTGTGCTATTTGCATTTGGAATCTGTTGCTGTCAACTCTCAAGGTGAGATCCAAAGAGCTGTCACTATCAGTGAAGCAAGCCATCATTAGGCTGAAAAAACAAAACAAACCCATCAGAGAGATAGCAAAAACATTAGGCGTGGCCAAAACAACTGTTTGGAACATTCTTAAAAAGAAGGAACGCACCGGTGAGCTCAGCAACACCAAAAGACCCGGAAGACCACGGAAAACAACTGTGGTGGATGACCGAAGAATTCTTTCCCTGGTGAAGAAAACACCCTTCACAACAGTTGGCCAGATCAAGAACACTCTCCAGGAGGTAGGTGTATGTGTGTCAAAGTCAACAATCAAGAGAAGACTTCACCAGAGTGAATACAGAGGGTTCACCACAAGATGTAAACCATTGGTGAGCCTCAAAAACAGGAAGGACAGATTAGAGTTTGCCAAACGACATCTAAAAAAGCCTTCACAGTTCACAGTTTAATACGTATGAATATGAAGCCTGAGATTTAATGACAAACGCTTACAAATCTGATTTCTGAAACACTTTGAGAGTCGCTCATCACAAATAGACTGCTGATGCGCTAAAACTTCAACAGCAGCTTTCAAAAATCCTCCAACTCCATCATCAAACATGAAATTTATATAAAACAAAAAACACACCATAACTGCAACAAGAACTGAAATTGCAAGATGGCGGATGGGATTAGATGCGACTGTTTTCAAACCGTGAACATGTGTGACGTTCTAACACCACAGATCTCATCACCTAGCAGCGGCGCTTTACACGTCTCACACTTCGTAAAGGTTCGTTTACTTTTTCTGACCAATAAATGAAGGAATTTTACGCAACCCTTTTCTGTTTTTCAGCCCTTACACACTCCTCATGCATCGTTTTTTTTTTTTTTTTTTTTGCTTTTTGGGTTGTTAATGAATCGAAATATCAGTTTCACTCTGAGTCAGACTAAGTTTCTAACAGTCATGCTGTGGTTTTGTGGCTTTGAAAAAACCTCCGCAGACTCTCAGACATCAGATGCAGCGTTCTGTCCTCACACTGCACGTGAAAACGTCTGGTTAGCATCCTTCATTTCTCTCCAGACGGGTAACCTTTCGTATTTCCTTCTCGACCAAACAAAAACCAAACGCAAGTCTCCTGCTACTGTATCAGCTTTTTTGCTCGGATTCCAGCACTCGGGTTTCTGACGAATTCTTACATACTGTGGAATCTTCTAAGCGGAAATTTTGAGTATGAATGATACCGATGACAGTCACAAACTTTTACGTAAGCAATAAAACACTTAGGGGCTAAGACATATACGCTAAGACAAAACATTGACTAGATTGTCCGGTTACAGAAAAACCACAAACCTCCATCTTGAATACGTTCCCACGGCAAAAACATACTCAATGTTACAAAAGCGCTGACACTGGAGACTCCTTTCACAAATGTCAAACGTTTCCAGAGAGCATCAGCAGATCAATAATTATACGTCTTCTCCTTTGTTAAATAACATTTTCTAATTAATTATTCCTACTATTATGAAGTTTAAATTATGTTGAGCGTCCGCCATACGAGTCCCTGTGAGCGAGCTGTTGCTATAGAAACGATAATGTATTAGATATTAGAACAGGTGCATGAGAAACCTGTGACTTGCAGCTGCACTACTGTTAAAAATAATTAATTAATTAATCAATCAATCAATACCTTCTGGCCAATCAGAATCCAGAATTTAACAACGCTGTGATGTGAGCGGTGATTAAAGCGCCATTTCTGGAAGGACTTGTTTTGTCATTTATTATTTTCTATTTAATCGATTCACATTAAAAAATGTATTTGATGAAGACGCTGCAGTAGAAGTGTCTAAATTGCTATTAGTTCATATAAATAAGTGTGTGTGTGTGTGTGTGTGTGTGTGTGTGTGTGTGTGTGTACATATATCCGGAACCGTTAGATTGTGTAAGATCACAGATTAGGAGAATGTGCACTGTTAAGGCAAAACGTGTGACAGAGTTGCAGAAGAAGGGAAAGACAGCGGAATGATCACTCGCTCATCCACTCGTTCTCTACAGGCTGCGTATCTCCAGGGCTTCACAGCACACAGCAGAAACCTGTCCTGATATCTGGAGGTGGAAGACGTGACGAGACTGTAATGAAAGCAGGCCGACTGACGGTCAGCTAAATATTCTCCTCTACACTCTACACGAAATTACAGCTGAAATAAGCTTCGTATCAGCAGTGCAGAAGATCTAAGTGGCTTAATCCGGGGCTATTAAATATCTTCTGGATCCATCTTCTAACCAACAGCCCAATATAACCATTAAAGAGAATCAGAGAGAATAGATAATCCCAATATAACCATTAAAGAGAATCAGAGAGAACAGATAATCCCAATATAACCATTAAAGAGAATCAGAGAGAACAGATAATCCCAATATAACCATTAAAGAGAATCAGAGAGAACAGATAATCCCAATATAACCATTAAAGAGAATCAGAGAGAATAGATAATCCCAATATAACCATTAAAGAGAATCAGAGAGAACAGATAATCCCAATATAACCATTAAAGAGAATCAGAGAGAACAGATAATCCCAATATAACCATTAAAGAGAATCAGAGAGAATAGATAATCCCAATATAACCATTAAAGAGAATCAGAGAGAACAGATAATCCCAATATAACCATTAAAGAGAATCAGAGAGAATAGATAATCCCAATATAACCATTAAAGAGAATCAGAGAGAACAGATAATCCCAATATAACCATTAAAGAGAATCAGAGAGAACAGATAATCCCAATATAACCATTAAAAACCAGTCACATTGCAAATACGATTCAGTATCTGAAATCAGAAGACCGTTAAAGTTAAAACCAGCGATGATCACCAAATCAGAGACATTCTCTCTGCACAGCTGAGAGCTAAAGAGTTAAAACAAGTGAAAAAAGCCAAATCAAGCACCATAAGCAACTCACTGTCATATTCACAAAGAGCTCATCCTTCTATCAGCGCATGTGGAGATGAAACACAAGGGTGGACGAACCATATTTATCGATGAGCCCATCAGGCAGGTGAAAGCTCCAGGGTGCTTCCCAGGCCCATGTTTTAGTCTTTATTTATTTTTTTTTTTTCAGGATAAAAAGTTATAAGCATAAGACTTTCACATATGCTGTGTTTAGTCAGATCCACGACAATTGGATTAAAAATAAGAGATGTGAGCGAGGTGAGTCTCGGTACGGTCTCGATCAAACTCTAGAGCGGTTCGGTTTCAGTGAGAAAGTGATTCTGAATCGACCCAAATACAGGAAGGGAACCAAACAGGGCGAGTGCTTTGGGGTGCGGACGACATTCTGAACGAGAACGAGCACGAGCACGAATAAACGAGGAAGAAGAATTAATCCCTAAACAACGGAGCATGCTCCGTAATACGGAACTGGATCGGATACAGAAGATCAGACGTGAATCAGACGGCTCTCAACATCGTATGCTGATGTGACTTGTGGCCAAAAACATAGTCTTGAATGTTACTATTTTCATATCGTCATTTATATCGTTATCGCAAAAAAAATACCATGAAATATCGTGATATAGTTTGAAGTCTGTATCGCACATCCCTCCTAGACATTTCTATACTGAGCGCGTCTCTGTGTTCTCTGTGCTCGGGTGATTTATAGGATATATATTTATATA
Organism: Pangasianodon hypophthalmus; assembly: GCF_027358585.1. NCBI lineage: Eukaryota > Metazoa > Chordata > Actinopteri > Siluriformes > Pangasiidae > Pangasianodon > Pangasianodon hypophthalmus. The sequence continues at coordinate 28,254,902 of NC_069719.1, read as the reverse complement.
TATTTATACACACAATGCGTAAAGGTTTATTTACTTTTTCACTAATCGTCTTTCTGATCAACGAATGTAGGAGTTTTACGCATGCGTTTTCAGCCCTACACACTCCCCAGCCAAGGTTTTTTCTCTTTTTGGGTCGTTAACGAACCGAAATATCAGTTTCACTCGGATTCAGACTCACGAAGTTTCAAACGTAGTCATACTGTGTTTTTGCGAAATCGACAGAAAGTCAGCAGACAGTCAGACATCAGATTCAGATGCAGCGTTCTCACAGTCCTCACGCCGCACGTGAAAAAGATATCATTCAAGTCTCAGGGCCTGAATTTCGTTTTTTAAACTAGGGAGGAAAAATTTTGACACATCGGGCTAAATTAATAATCTTCATTTATTTGTGTCTACAGATTTTAATGTATGATGGTTTTCAAAACAGCTTAATAACAAAATTTGTCATGCTCTCCTCCTCCAAACTGACATAAAGAACTGGATTAAAACTGTATATTAATGGTCTTTCCGAATCAGTGAATTTCATATATTCCACTTTCGGTTCAATTTCTTTGTTTTTTTAAAAACTTTATATAAAATACACCATGCTCTCCTTTAAACAAGCTTCGTTGCGGCGGTGTTGAGTCGGCAGACGTGCTCTATCTGCTCACACGCTATAAAGAGCGAAACAGCATTTAATGTTTGAATTTCGGGATTAAAATAATATCATTTGGAAGCCGATACTATCTTCACAAGCAGCTCATTAAGACTCAGAATATTCGAGCGCGTCACACGGCCTTGTGTGAATAAGATCAGTGCCACGGAGAGCGCGCCGATGCGACGCTGTTTGTGGAATTCAATTCTAAAATAAAGACGGACTGTTTGAACCGGTGATTTCTTTCTTCGCGTCTGTTGATGTATTTCATAATTTGATCTGAGATGAAGCAAATACATTTGTGCGAGAAATTCTCGCATTATAAAAGATACGGTTTAAATTATGCGCTGAAATTCAAGCCCTGAGTCTGGATAACATCCTTCATTTCTCTCCAGTTGGGTCATTGTGACACTTGCTGATTTGTCCACCCATGTAACATAATAAATCCAAAGCTAACAGAACACAACGTACGCCAAAGTGAACGAATGAAAGTTTTGCAGTAAAAACCAAAAGCTTAAAGCTACAACAAATGTGTCTAGGAGCTAATAAAGCAAGCTGACCTCATTAAACCGTACACAACTTACAGCAAACACCTGAATCAACACCATCAAGCGCCATCGTCTTCATCTAAAGTCATCGCTCAGATTATTGATTATTATTAACTTGAACAAAATAATCTCTAAATCTTATTCTGAATCAGTGACTAATAAATTTTATTGCTTGTATCTGGAGCAAGTGAATGAACCAAGCACATCTCCAACTTCAACTCCAAGCATGAGATACAAACTGAACAGGATTTTAAAGTCGCACTACTTCCTGACGTGTGTGTGTGTGTGTGTGTGTGTGTGTGTACAAGTCAGAGCACTTGTGAGTCATTTATTTGGTTTCTTTAAGTTCCATCGTCCTATTAAAACAGCCCATCTCCTACCTAAGCTGGTTAGAGGTTCTCTTATCAGTTTGAAACTCTCTCTTTCTCTCTCTCTCTCTCTCTCTCTCTCTCTGTCTCTTTCTCTCTCTCACTCCCCCATCGTCCTGCTTCACTTTCAGTGCTTTGGGTTGCAGGGAGAGCTGCTGAGGGAAGGGGAAAGAGGTGTTATTCACAGAGAGCACACAGTCACACAGCACAATTAAACCAACTGGCTAACATTCATAACACAAACTTTACACAGTGAAAGCATTTACATGTGGAAAAATTTTTTAAATATACATATATATATATATGCAACTCTAAACACTGCAGAAATCAGATTTCACGGATTAAAATTCATCAAATAAAGGGAAATCTTCCGGTTTACGTGACACGGCTGTTAGTTACATTTACCAATAGTGGAGTGACAGCACTCTTATTTTCTTAACATGTTTACTAGCTGCTAACGAGTCTCTCGTTCCGACTCACGGCTGGAGATAAAGAAATCAGCAGATGTGTTTAATCCTCATTTATATTCTACTTCATATCTCATTTACACAGACTTCTCTTTCTGAAAGCATCAAAAGCATCACTGAAGAGCGAATACGCAGTGCCTTCGAGACACTACGTGCCACTTTTCTCACAAATTTACTGTAAAAACATCAAGACAAAGTAAAGAATAAAACACCTGGCATCGTGCCTTTTGGGAAAATAATCGACGACAGGATGGTGTGATGAATCTTAATTATTTTCCTCTAACTGCACATCTCAAAGCATTTCATTCCTCTTATACCACAGAGATTTGTCAACAATTACAAATTTCTATACAGTATTTAGTTTAAAGAGATTAGATTTTTATCCTTTTATAGTTACATTTAAAATTGTGGAACGACCATAAAATAAGCAAGTTTCATTTCACGGCCATGAAACAGTCGTTCCCTCTCTTTTTTTTTTTCTTTTCCCAGTAAGCGTAAACGCCACTGCCCCGAACACGTTCCAGTGTCGGACCTACGGACTGTTCAAGCATTTAAGAGCGCTGTGGTATAAAGTAAAAGCAGAAAATGTATTTTTTAGCCAAGGCAGGTAGCGATACAAACTGAAGGAGGAGTTAAACATTTCAAAAATAATCTCTAAAATAAAAATCAGATGGGATAACGAAGCCTTGCTTGTACTTCGCTACGTCACTTCTGACATCCAGTATCGCTGGTGTGATGATTCAGGAACTGCTTCAGACGCAAGTTATCTCTAATATAGACCAAATATACTGCCAGGAGTACGTGCACTCCTGACCATCACACCCATATGTGCTTCTTCCCCAAAGTTTGAATCACACAATTATACAGAACGTCTCTGTGTGCTGTAGCATTACAGTTTCCCTTCACTGGAACTAAGAGACTCAAACCTGTTCCAGCATGACGATGCCCCTGTGCACAAAGCGAGCTCCATGAAGACATGGTGTGTGAAGGTTGGAGTGGAAGAACTCGAGTGTCCTGCACAGAGCCCTGAACTTACTCAACCCCACTGAACACCTTTGGGATGAACTAGAACTGGAGACTCCTTACCCAACATCAGTGCCTGATCTCACTAATGCACTTGTAGCTGAATGAACACAAACATCCCCACAGCCACGCTCCAACATCTAGTGGAAAGACTTCGCAGAAGAGTGGAGCTCATTATAAAAGCAAACACACGAGGAATAAATCTAGAATAAGCTGATGTTCAACAAGGACATATGGGTGTGATGGTCAGGGGTGTACATACTTTTGGCCACATAGTGTAATATATCCATTCGAGATACACTGAGCGTTAATCAGATGTCACCTGAAACACCAGGTGTCATATATTCAGCATTTCCGTTATCTGCTCCACTGCTGTTATCTGTTCACACGTCCAGCCTGTAAAAACCGCATGTTATCTGTGACGCTTTCGGACACTGTGATGATCAGTCATCAGCATCACACAACAAACGTCTGCTGCTGGAATTACACGTGGCCCTGAATGCGCTTAATCGCTATCCGGCGTCAGTCAACACGGAGCAAACCGCTGGGACAGTTCCAGCCGTTCCTGCCTGCACGTTTGAGGAATAAAACATCATTACGTCATTATGACCTACACACTAAGATATCAGAGGTACCAGAAATACACCGAGGCACAGCGAGTACCCGCGCAGTTCCCACGCATTTTACTAAAAATATTAAATTACTTTTTCCATAACATCTAATGAAATTCCCATTAGATTGGATTAAATTCCCAGGACTGTTTTTTCCCCGATTCCTCGGTCCCTCATCCTGCGTTTAATACACGTCCTTTAAACCAACTCCTGCACACTTCTCTCTCTTCTTCTTCTTTTTTTAAAATATTAAACCAAAACTCATTATTGTACAGTGTGATAAAGCTAAAACTAATTTAAAAAAATCCTTCATTTATCTTTTCCAAACACTTTCCAGGATGTTAAGGACTGCAGGAACCCTGAAGTACTTCACAAAAAAAATATGAATATGGATGCTATAATAGCGATAATGTGGTAAAAGGATCAATCCACGTTTCTGAGACGTCCCTGGTATCATCTGTAGGTTTATTTATTTTATTTTTATTTTTTTAAATTACAACTTAACAGTTTTGTTAGGATCCATTTAAAACTTTTCAAATCATTTTTGCTTGGTTTTTCAAAGATTTTTTTTTTGCAAAGATCTCTCTTCAAGTATTGCGATGTGATATCTCTATGAAAGAAGAAAAAAAAAAAAAAACGCTCAGTTCCTTCAATATTATAAAACGCAAAGCCGTGATTATTGACGCATTTATCACGTTTACAAGCTGGAGGATTTAAAACGTACGCAACGAAGCAATTCATCAGACGATCTGATCATATGTTTCATTCCCATCTAACAGAACATCTGGATGCTGAAACGCTTGCACTTTTCACTCGCGTTTATTAATTCGGAAGACGGTTTTCACGCAAGCGAAAGAATTACAATCCAAGCAATTAAGGATTAATTGAGATCTCTGGAGATTTCACCTCATAACCTTCTGAACACTGGATCAGAGCTTTAACAGCCAGAACTAACATCACAGCTGCCGACCAATCAGAAGCGAGAATGCAAGACCACCTCATTTTCAGGTCCCACCATTAAAATAACAACAGCAGCCGTCCTTTCGTCCTTTAAAAGAAAAACTCCTCCCTGAACGGCTTCAATATTTATAATTCATAGTAAAATCCTCCTGTGACGTCAAAACAACACGACCGCCATCTTCTCGCTGGAATATATTTTAATTTATTTGTGTTTTGAGTGCACTTGTGCTTAAACATGGCGTCTGGTTCCACAGAAACGCTTCCAGAAGTTAGTTCTTTAGACACCGAATTACTGAATTAGATTTTAACAGAAAAACTTTTTTTTAAAAGTGTGACATTACAACAAACTCCAGTTGTGCAGGTGAGTTCAGCATTCCACCTACACACCTGATCACCTAATTAACTAATTAACACTTCGCTAATTGATCAGGTAATCTGTACGCGTTCTTCTTTTCTTTATAAAGCCGATATTTTAACTTCTACGGTTCGTCTCAAATGCCTGAAGTTCTAACAAAACATCTGGTTACAGAATCAACCAACAAACTACATACTGAATTATTTCTAAAAAAAAAAAATTTTTTTTTAAATGAAAGTTACATAAAATATCTAAATAAAACGTTTTCCCTCTGGGTTCTACTTCAACCTGTACATCACTTGATTTTACGGAGTTGGTAAACATCATTTACAAACAAAACTACAAAAAAATACAGGCTAATTTTTAAAAGATTTGTAATAAAGTTATTATGGTATAAACGTAAAGGTGCAAGTGTAGCAGCTACGCGTCGTTTAAACGCTCGCTCGCTTTTTAATAAAGTTGTTGTGGTATAAAGTAGCTTACGTCCGTCTGGAGGATTAAAAGCGGCTTCCACTAGACGGCACATCAGAGCCAAAACATCTTTCCACCTGCTTCCCAACTCGAACTGTAACGTTCAGCAGTTTCATGCACAGCGACGTTAAACATAAAGACGAGCTTCGTTTCTCTTTAAAACTCCCTTCAGTCGTCGTGATTGTTGTCATGATCCGCGTCTCAAATCAGGAATCAGGACTCAAAACGGAGCTTTCAGTAGATTTAAGAGGGTTTTAATATTCGAACAGTAAGCGTAATTGGAAAAACGTTTGTGTTTATACTCAGTAACGATCCAGAGGAGAGCGTTAGTTTGTTTATACACGCTGAATAATATTTGTACTTTTCGAAGCTTCCTACAAAACGCCTGAACCGCCAATTTATCTTACTCTCTAAAGACCAAAGGTTCTATTTCACGCACAACCCGCGTAATAAGGAAATTTGTGGCTGCAGAAATCTGGAATGAGAAGGAAATAAATCAGTGAGAGAGTACTAATTTACGTTTTTTTTTACTAAATCCGTTATTTTTATCAGTGCGCTACGCAGCAGGATGCTGAGAGGAAATCGCAAACCCCGCTTTAATTCCCACTTGCATTGATCTAAATACTTACCTTTATCGCTTTAATGGCTGACTTGGTGATCTGGGTCATCTTCGCTTTGGAGATCGGAGGCTTGTATTCATTCAGAGAGTACAGCTGAAAAACACCACACACACACACACACACACACACACACACACACACACGTGTTTAATTTAACATCATCACGGAGTATCAGAAAAGCTCTTAAACACGTAGCGGCATTAGTAGCTTTACAGAAATTTTAAATTTCATTTCCGTGCAGATCGAGATCACTGTGGCAGGCGGAGGCGGAGGCAGCGACTCGTCGTCGTGGCAGTCTAGGGTTTCTCTGCCTTTTTTCCCTGGACGCTGACGAGTCGCTGCCTCACCCCGAGTCTGCCGGGTTCTTGAGTCGCGTTCTGCCCACTCACGCCGTGCCCTAAACGCTAAACGCTATATTATTGCGGAAAACAATAATCCATCAACGCTCTAGCAACAACGAAACACTTCCCGCTGCTGTTGGGTGTTAAGAGAGACAGAGCTGGTGAGTGTGACGACTAGCAGATGTTTTTAAATCTTCTTGAACGTACGTAAGATACGCAGCGAGTGTGAGAACAATGCTGATTGCGTTACCGCTGCTTCTACACACACACACACACACACGACTCAACACTGGAGTGAGAGCCGATACTGATATCAGCACCTCCTTAAAATAAAGTGAACTGTGCGCTTGGTGTCTGAAGAGTTTTTCCTCAAGATTTATTAATAACGAAAGCAGATTAATAGTTTTGTATCTATAGTGATATCGACAGTCGAACACGACTTGTTTAAGAGAATAACGTGTGTGTTTACGCGGTGGAAAACAGTCACGCATTCATCCCTGTCCCGTGTAGCGCTCCCGGTTTTCCGGCGTAGGGAATAGTGAGCGGGGTTTAGCTCTATCCGGACGGGATTAAACGCACATGCGGCTCGGGGATCGTTTCCTGTTTTACTCTGCGATTTCTTTCAACAACATTTTCCTCCGTCTTCCTTTGGGAAAATTACAGACCTTTTTTTTTTTTTTTTTTTTTCCTTCAGCAAACTCAGCCCACGTCTGATCATTTTAACCGAGCCGCAGATACACGTCTGTGATTTTTTTAATTTGTGGTGAAAAATTTAAATAAATAAATAAATAAGAAGAAAGAGAGAGATGTTTGGCTGCTGCTGCTTGTCGTATTTACTCCTGTAGTTTCTGCACATCAGTGACGTAACAGATATTAAACAGGAGAAAGTAAATAAAATCATTATGAAAAGCAAAGCGAGATCCTGCAGGCTGATTAAAGGAGCAGCTACACGTATAAACCGTTACTTTATATTCACATTCGCACGTCATCAACTTTTACTTATCTATAAATAACGACTAATCGCGGCCACTTCCTTAAATATCCAACGACGCAAACATGCGGGTTTGTAGAAAAAACAACCTGCTAGAAACTCGCTCCTGCTGCTGGAATTTTATTGTGTGAGTTTTATTTTCACGTGTTAAAAAAACTATTCATCACAGACGTCCCGCTGAGAAACGAATCCGATCCGAATAGGGCTTTAGTGTTTCCCTGGTGCTGGTGCTGAAGATCTCATGTTTCTGACCTCATGAAAGGTTTAATACAGTAAGTTTTTAGAAAATAAACTCTCTCTTTTTAGCCGAAAGTGTAAAATGTGTGTGTGTTAGAGCAGAAATGCGATTCGTCCAGAACAGGACTGTCATGTTCAACCAACATAATGAGCTTATAATGAGAAGGTCACATTATTGAGCAATAATAATAATAATCATCATCATCATCATCAGTCCAGATGTTTCCTATGTCTCCATGTTATGATCCATTTCCGGTTTCATCACATCTGGCAGGTTTTTTCCCCTCCTCAGGGCACGTTTTCTTTCTCAATCTCTCCTGTTTATATTTTTGTTGTTGTTGTTGTTGTAGTAGTAATTTGTATATATTTACATTAGCATGAGAAACAAAGCGTCATATTATATCAAAATTTAATTTATAATTCAGACTGACTTTCAAAATAAACTCGTGTTTTTATACAAGTTGAATCAGCTCTGTTTTATAGACAGTGAACTCTACAGAACAGGTTGATGTTGATGCAGTTGGCTAGCAATCACTCACTGTGTGCAGCTAATGCTAGCTATGCTAGCTAGTTAACCTAATAAAATTAGCTGTAAATAGAACTTGGCTCTAGTTAAAGGTGAAACGTGTAAAATGATTAAAAAAATACACGAGCTAGCACCATCAAGTTTGCGCATGTATTAAATATGACACGGCTAGCAACCTAGCAACCTAGCAACCATGCTAGCGGCTTTTGTGTTAGCGTTAGCTGCGATGTTCCAACTAGCACCACCGCATCATTGCGTATATTTGCATCAATATTGTGACTATTTTCATTTTTAGCATTAGCCGCACTGGCATTCTGTTGATAAATGAATGAAATGAAACGCGCTAGTACACTGATTTAGCCAGCTAGCTAGCTAGATAGCTGACTAGCACCTAGCGTAGAGTCAGGGCCTAGAGCGCTTAGCATTAGCATTAATGCTAGACCATAACATTTTATCAGAACACATATTAAAATGCTAATGAACAAACCTCGCCGTTAAACGCTTTAACAGCCTCCATGGTGCACTCGGTATCTCTTCTTGTTTATGACTGGAGCAGAGTGAATGTTTAGGCGCTTGTTCTCGGCGCGTCACGGCCCGGGGGAAGGAGCAGGAGCTGGGGATGGAGCGGGCTGCATGGCGCTGAGGCAGAGAGCGCTAGTGGCTGAGATGGAGGAGCCTCGGCGCTAATATGGCTGACACGCGCTGCGACCAGCCGCAGCCAGAGGGCGACCGTTAAACCGTCACTTCTTTTTTAAATTAAAATTTAAAATATATATATAAATATATATATAACGGCTTCTGCACGCGCTGCTTTCTGTTCAGCTGACTCTGTGAACACTGTATTATATTAAAGTACATGTGAAGTTTAAATGTTTATTATGTTTAAATCTTAAATTTTTTTCAATTAAAACGTTTTAAATACAATTTAAAAAAAAGAGCTAGTCTTTTCGGTTCCACCAGGAGGCAGAACAGCCCTCTGTTTTGTTTGTTAGCAAGCTGAAAATTTGACTGTTTTGTAGCTAGGGGTCAGGTAGCTAGGGGTCAGATAGTAAAAATCGATGTTTGACAATATCGCTGAATCCACTACGAGACAATATGGTGCACTTCAATTTATACGGTTATGATATGATATTTAACGATACCACTGATACGATACAATTTCACTTCTTAAAACAACGATTCATTATTTGACTATACTACGATATATACTAAGATACGATACAATTTCAACTCTTAAAGCAGCGAGTTGATATGTGACAATACCACCGTGTTGACTACTGTATGATACAATTTTGATTCTTAAGACAATTCGTTATTTGATGATACCATGCTACGATATGATATGATTTCGATTCTTAAGACAACGATTCAATATTTGACGATAGTACTGAATCTGCTACGAGACAATATTCAGTTCATACGTTTATGGTACGATATTTCATGATACCAACGATACCCCTGAATCTGCTATGATATGATACAATATAAATTCTTAAACCGGCGGTTTGATATGTGACAATCCCACCGTGTCGGCTACTATACAATACAATTTTGATTCTTAAGACAACAATACGATATTTGACGATAGTACCGAATCTGCTACAGTAGGATACGATTTCAATTCATACGGCAACAATTCGATATTTGACATATTTGATATTTATTTGTTTGTTTTAATTATAAACGCATGTAGCTTTTTTTTGCATCATTAGTGGATCATTGGGTCTTTGAATCATTGATTTAATTATTTTTAACGAATCTGGATTGTCGTTTGTGTTTTGGGGTTTGAAAGGAGAAGGTGACGAGGGGAGGAGATGATGCATCTAGTAGCGCCCCCATGTGGACAATAGCAGAATATTTTAATCGAAGGGTTTTGGATAGCTTTTGGTTTAGATGAACACAATATAACAATTTATCATCAACTGTACTCTGGGATACTAATTATGTTAGCATACTAATAAATTAATCCTAACTAATTGATTGAAATATTTTGAAATTATTTTATTCTTCACCGCATTCTTTGTAAAATTTCGATCACTTCTTAAAATAGATTTCATGTTTTAATGTACCAACTAAATCTGTTGTGCAAATTTATCCACATATTTAGGATTGCAGAATAGTTAATCTTGTATTTCTTAAACATTTTTGTCATTAAAAATCTAATTATTACCTGAATTATGAATTTAAAAAGCTACACCTCAGCATTACTGTTTATTAGAGTTTAATTAAATGTCCTGTATTGAAGCACTTATAAAGCAAAGCCCAGTTTTTAAGCAGACGAAGATAAATGGTGAATTAAAAGTTGTGCAAGGATGGATTTGCTATAAAAAAATATATATAAATGATTTGAAATAAAGAACTGAAGAACTTAAATAAATAAATAAATAAATAAATAGCACCCCATTTCATTTATGCAAACTTTTACACGAACCTTTGCATAATATTCAGCACAATTCATTCATTACAAGAATCAAATCAGGTCACAGTAAATTTGCAACACACCCATTGTTCATTTTAAAGCGAGTTTATTTACACTAATAAAACACTCAATTACATCTATGTTCCATATTCATCGTATTAATTATGCATAATTTGGCATTGCAAAAGCTCAGATCTATATCGATGTTGCTAGAAGATCTTTAATTCTACCAGAATACAGAATGATGTAAAAAAAAAAAAAAAAAAAAAGGAGCCCAGTTTCCCAAAAAACATCATCAAGTTTAAATCCACTTAACTAGTAAACAGAGAGACAGAGAGAGAGAGAGAGAGAGTTCAAGGTGATGCTCGTTCGACCATTTAAGAATGATCTCTGTGCTTCGATGCTTTTGGGAAAGCGAACCCAGGACGGTAATTTCCGTACTCTTATTTGGAATAGCTGAACAGCAGCAATGCTAAATGTGAAGTTTATTGAGGAAGCAGCTGAGCTCAGCACTCGTGTCCCAGCAGCAGGGTGTACTACTGCACAGCAACGCACAGCTGACACACTTCGATTTCGTACGAATAAACACCAAATAACCGCTTCACAAAGAAGGTTCCTGAAGCTGAAGTCGTATGCTTGTATACGTAACAAGAAACAAGCCTTTATATCAGTGTGTATACTGTTTATAGATTAAACACTTAGCATTTCTCCTCTAAAGCATCTTCACCTTTTAGATGAAGATTGTTGGGTAACACTTTCTGTGAAGCATGCATCATAAAGCTGACATAACCACGTTATAAACTGGTCATGACAGAAATTATACTCTGGGAGTGTCAGGTTTATTACTATGACAACCTTCTTAATGTTTGTTGTCATGATAGCTAGCTAATGTTACAAGTGCACTAGTCTGCATAAGTTTTACGCCATATGACATATTGTATACCATCGCTACAACAATTACTCATTTCTGATTGGCTAGCAGGTTCTAATATGTTACCGTTTCTATAGTAACAGCTCATTCACAGGGACTTGTACGGCAGACACTCCCCATAAACTAATAATAATTAAAAACAGATTTAAAATATGTTGTTATTTAAGAAAAATGTATAATCGTTGATATGGAGGAGACATTTATTTTACCGTTTATGGAAGGAGTCTCCAGTGTTAGAGCTTTGTACCAGCCAGTTTTTTCTTTCCTTGTTTAAATGTAACTACAAATGGATAAAAAGTATGAGTTATGAGTTGCATCATGACATGTTACTGCTAAGTCTATGGCAGCATCATAAAGCATGTTTACCTTATCCACCATTACTATAAAGTGCATGCTAGCAAGAGGACACTTAGCAAGAAATTAGGGTGTGATGTAAGCAGACAGTTATCTTCAACTCCAACATGACAAGTCTGGACATGACGACGTGCCATGACACGGGTTTGACGTGGTTGTGTCAGGTTTATGAAGTTTTACGTTAAAAAAGTTACACTGGGAAGTCATTAGTTAAGTAGCGAGTTACCAAAACGCCAACGAAAAAATAAAAAAACATTTCAGAAGAGCAGCAGGGGGTCAAATACTTCTGTTTCACTTCAACGGTGCGAAAGGTGTCAAAGGTTCTTAAAGTGCAGGTGAAGCGATTCTGCTTGTTTTCATACATAAAGTACAGAGTTGCAGGTTCCTTGGAGATCTTCTCATCTTTAGATGACTTCTGAAGGATGAAAAAGAAAACAATCATAACTGATCCATGAACATGGAATTCAAAACCATTCAAAATAACCTACCTAACATTACAAATTCACCCACACATAAATATACATGATATGCAAATTGGAAAGACTTTCTGTCATTCTGCCAACCTAAATAGCTAACCAGCTAGTTAGCGGCTAGTAACCTAGCTCACATTTGTCACAGGTTCGCACAAGTGGGTTTTAACATCAGAGTCTTGATTTTTATTATCAATTTCTCACTGTTTAATTAAAACGCAGCCAAACGTAAAAAATACCTGGTTTATCTATCAAACACGTTTTGGTTCATCACCAATATTAGCTAAAATAACTAGTTCTGTGGCTAAATGTTTGCGGATGTCATGTTATCCTTTGGTAATTTGCATATTGGAAGTGATTGGTTAAAAGTCTGTGTTGTGACATCACAAACTGAGCTGTTCTGAATCAGCTTTATGTTTTAGCTAGTTAGCTTCTAGTAAACTAGCTCATATTTGTCAATACCAGTGAGACTTCAGTGTCAGAGTCTCAAATGTCATCATAATTTTTTTCACAATTTAATTAAAAATAAAAGCCAAACCTGTCAAAATATAAAATATAATTTTGATAAAATCTAAAATATATATAAAAATAAAATATAAACCTTAATAATAATAAGTTCTCTAGCTTAGCAAACAGGTGCTATAGCTAAACGTTTCCAGATATCATGTCATCCTTTGGTAATTTGCATATTGGATGTGATTGGTTAAAAGTCATTGTGCCTGTGTTATGATGTCACAACTTGAGCTTCCCTGAATGTTTTACACAAAATCATTTTTATACCGATAGCAGGTGTATTTAAAATAGAAAAGATGACCCAAGAACCAATCAGAATTGGCTATTTGAGAGGAGTTCAACCCTTTAAATCAAGCTTTTCAGTATAAGGGGAGTTTAAATTGTTATCTCTGTCAGTGGCTCCTGGTTCAAAACTAATGAACCAAATGACTGTGGTTACGCCATTATAGTTTACTACATCTCTGAAAGCATATTTTTTATTAATGTTGGGTCCTCACCTGCTCTCTGATGGGCCTGGATCTCCTCCAGACCCGTGAGGGTGCGGATGGACCTGCGCTCCTTGAAGGCCACTGTGGGAAGAATGTCCTCCTCGTTGGCTAAGCTCATCATCGAGCCCTTGGCCGGGCTGGGAAGCTTGATCACTTCCTCTAAGGGGAGGCTGTGGAGGGGCTTCACGTTCTCATTTAGCGGTGTGGACGACAACGCAGGTGTCTACAAGACAACATGAACGTATGTATGAATACGTGGTTTTCTTAAGATCGCAAAATTGTGGAGAAACATCTCAATGAGCATGGGCTTTTTTATTTTTAATTTTATTTGGTTATTATAAGGGATAAAAACATAAAAAAGAAGGTAACCTTAGCAATATCTTTGCCTCTGCCAAATAGGGAAAACATTACACTTGGGTGGATTTGTTCAAATTAAAAAGTAAAAGAATAATCTGTAATTCTCTTTATTACCTTCTCAGCATCTGTCTTCCTTGTTCTTTTCATAATTTCTTCTAACCGCTGTGGAGACCAATGTAACATATTAGCACATAAAACAGCTCGTTGTGGGTTTTCTCTGTATGGAGATGGAGATAGAGATGGTTGGCCTGTAATTTTCTAGGATGTGAGATATAAATACGGTCAACGAGGCCAGCTCTCAGTCTCAGTGCTCGCGATGACCTACATTCACTCCTGAACTGACGACCATCTTACCTTCTTCCTCTCCTGCCTCTCGCTTTCCTCTCTCTGGAATCGTGACTCTCTCTCAAGCCTCTGCCTCTCCTCCTCTTCTTCTTTCTGAAAGCAAAGATGAAATGTAATACCTTTGAGAAACATACAGAGGACGTTGGATGCATACTCAGCTTATTTACTGTAGTTAAAGGAGCAGTTTGTGATGTTTAGAGCCCTCTGCTGCCTGTGAAGTGAACTGCAACTGCCGTTAAAACATGGATCACTGATTTGCATTTAACCTCCTTCTCTGTTTTCACTATGCATGATTGTGAGTTGGCTTTTTTTTTTTTTTTTTTTACAGAAAACACCAGACATTAGCAGCTTGTTTCCAGATTGGGGGTGGAGCAAATTTCAGGGCCAGAAAAATAAAAATAGAAATAATGAAACTAGCAAGATTCAATTTATGACAAATATTGGGAATCATGCATTTTGTAGAGTATCTTTAAAATTGTATGATCATTACAGGTCTAGATGCATCTTTAAATTACAGAGTAAAGTAGAAATGATGATCATATGGTGAAAATTTTCTGTAGGTTTATACGCATTAAAGTATCATTCAAGTTTGTGATAAAACACGTAAACTCCTCTGTCCTCTGCCCTGAAGCTCTGACTGTTACAAAGCACTGACACTGGAGACTCCTTCCATAAATATTAAACAAACGTCTACTTACAGAAAACTTCACCATATCTTTGATTACACATGGTTTTTTTATGTGAAGCGTTCACTGTACAAGTCTCTGTGGATGAGCTGTTACTCTAGGAACAATAACATATTAGGAGTGCATTCATTTAAATTTATAGCTGCTGTTATAGAAAATTAATCAACACATTCTGACCAATCAGAATGGAGAATTCAACACCACTGTGATATAGGAGCTTATAAACACATCTGTGACCTGTTGCTGAAGTCTCCTCTCCTCCTCTCTCTGCCTCTGAGCCTTCTCCTCTTCTGCCTTCCGTCGTTCCTCCTCCTCCCTCATCCTTTTCTCCTCACACTGGGCCTCTGCCTCACGCCTTGCTCGCTCCTCAGCTCTCCGATGGGCCAATTCTTCTCTCCCTCGCCTGAACACACACACACACACACACACACACACACACACACACACACACACACACCAATATACAGCCATACACTTTTAACACAGAAACACAGAAATATCATAGCTCCAGTGCAAAACCACAGAAGCAAACGATAACGTATTAGAACAAGCGCATTAACATAAACCTGTGATTTGTAGCTGCACTACTGTCAGAGCTGCTGCTATAGGAAATGAATCAACACCTTCTGACCAATCACAATCCAGAATTCAGCAGCGCTATAGTTTAAGCTTTAATATAGAAGTTTGAATTCTGTATTAGTGTGTGTTCTCCCTCTCTTTCTCCTCACCGCTCTGTTTCCTCCCTCTGCCGGTGTTCTTCTTCCTCTCTCTCTCTCTGCAGTCGAGCTTGTCGTCTCTTCTCCGCCAGCAGACGTGAAGCCTCTTCAGGGTCTGTGGTTCCTGCTGAGGGTCTGCTCTGGGCTCCGACACTTCGCTCTAAAAAACAACAACAACAACAACAACAACAACACAAAGAACAGGTGCTATTAATAAAATAGCGTTCAGAGACGACTGTAACGGTCAGATGGATGACAGTGGATTGACCGCATCATCATTACGGCACGTAACAACACCACTGTTAACTTTAACATGGAGGAAGTGCTCTGAGTAACACTACTGGCAAAACATTTAAAGTTTGTCCTCTTGTCAATGATAGAGACAAGACAACTGATTGAAGATAATTTTAATTTTAATCCACTGCTGACAAAAAATATTACAAAAAAAAAGGACCTTTATCAGTGCGCTAAAACATCCTTATCCCACTGCGGTGTTGAATTCTCTATTCTGATTGGTCAGAAAGTGATGATTCAATTTCTATTTATGTTTTATTTTCCATTTTTCCTTCACAGGAGCGTCTTTGTGCGTTCAGGTTTCTTGTTAAAATCGCAAGCAATGCTTTTGTAAATTAAAGCTACTATAAGCGGAACTAACTTGCTTCAAATATATTTCACAACATTAAATGTAACTATGAATGGATAAAAAGTACACCGTGTAGCTTGTTTATAAATAAAAATTGTAGTCGTTGGTAAATTGCTGTGGTATAAGAGGAAGAAATCGACTTCAGGGTTGTGACAGTAACTGCACTTCATCACACCACATTGTTGTTGATTATTTTCCTATAAGAGCATGACATGGAGAGTGTTATTCTTTACAAAATGTTGAGAAATAAATGTTGCTTTTAACGGCAAAACAATACCGCAAAATGATTCATTTTTTGCTTTTATTTTGTTTGTTTTTACTCTGTGCTTTTTTCCTCCCAATTCCCTATGAACAACAAGATGCATTGTGGGTATTCTGTACTCTCTATGCTAAATCATTTGGACACTAACGCTAATATTGCACTACATATACTCTGCTATGCTTTCATGGCTACATACTCTACGAAGTATATGTACATGTAACATATACATGACAGGTTGCATGTAACCAATCAGCACCGGACAGTGCTGCTAACTCCACCCCCAAAGTACCACTAGTTGGTGCTGATCTTATGCAGTAACCAAAAACAGCCCAAATGGAAGATTTGGTACTGAAAGGATGGCCAATAGGGGAAAAAAAAGAGTTCAAGTTTTCAGGTGCCAAAACTTTAGGACCGTGGTGGAAAAAACCCTATAACTCACAATTTCTAGCTTTTAAACTGGTTGTGGATGAAAAGCTGTTCCTTCCCTCACCATTAGGAGCGTGAGGACATGCAGGAGCAGCCAGACGTCTGTTAGAACCCGGGTTCTCCTGGACCGGTCCATCACACCCAGCGTCCTCATGTGAGCGCACAGCAGCTGACTGGTCACGCTGAGGCTGATGGGAGTTCAGCGCTCTCTCTGGGTCCGGATCTTCCTCCTCACGCAGGGGGGGCAAACACTCCTGACTGGGGGACACTCTCAGAGTCAGCCTCAATCTAGTAACACAGACAGAATCTGTTTATTATCTTTATATACCACAGCTCTGATTCTATAACAGCAGCTCTGACTGTAGTGCAGCTGCAAATCACAGGTTTATATTAATGCACTCGTACTAATACCTTATGGTTTCTACAGGGACTTGTGCGATGGACCCTCCGCATAAACGGATCTAAAAGGTGTGTAATTGTTTTCACTAAGTGGTGTCAAGTAAACGATTTTTGTCACTAGCTTTGGCGACTTGTTAGACCCCTTTAACGACTTTATTTTAAAAAAAAACAAGCCTAGCAACAAATATGGCAACTGTTTGAGCTGACGTTCACGACTGTCTTTTATTTGATACGTCTCTCCAAGTTACAAGTTACAAGACAAGACAGAAGGTTCACTCGACTTACCACCAGCCAGCAACCAATCACTGGTCAACATTGTTCCCAATGACCAATCACTGATCACCATTATTCCCCATGACCAATCACTGATCACCATTATTCCCCATGACCAATCACTGATCACCATTATTCCCAATGACCAATCACTGATCACTGTTCTTTCCCAACAACCAATCACTAATCAGTATTATTCCCAATGACCAATCACTGATCACTGTTCTTTCCCAACAACCAATCACTGATCAGTATTATTCCCCATGACCAATCACTGCTCACCATTATTCCCAATGACCAATCACTGATCACCATTATTCCCAATGACCAATCACTGATCACCATTATTCCCAATGACCAATCACTGATCACCATTATTCCCCATGACCAATCACTGATCACCATTATTCCCAATGACCAATCACTGATCACCATTATTCCCAATGACCAATCACTGATCACCATTATTCCCCATGACCAATCACTGATCACCATTATTCCCAATGACCAATCACTGATCACCATTATTCCCCATGACCAATCACTGATCACTGTTCTTTCCCAACAACCAATCACTGATCACCATTATTCCCAATGATCAATCACTGATCACCATTATTCCCAATGACCAATCATTGATCACCATTATTCCCCATGACCAATCACTGATCACCATTATTCCCAATGACCAATCACTGATCACCATTATTCCCACTGACCAATCACTGATCACCATTATTCCCCATGACCAATCAGGTGGTAACAGTAACTCCGCTTCATCACATCACTCTGTCATTTTCCTGTAACACTGAGAGTTTTATTCCTTAGGTAACATGTAGCTTTAATTTTTTAAAAAAAAAATTGTATAAGACATATATTACACACCCTGTTAACGAGGCTATTGTTTTGTCCTCTGTCCCTGATGTGGAGCTGACTTTAACACTCGCTGTGTGAGAATTGGGCTTTTTCCGTTCTCGCCTCTCGAGATTTGAACCCTGAGACCCACAACACACACAAACAGAGACAAAGAGCTTCTATTACATTACCACCTCAGTGCACATTATTAGCAGGCTTAATAAGCAAAGCAGGAAGCAGGAAGCAGGAAGCAGGAAGCTCACCGGTTTATTTCCGGAGGTTTGGTGGCTGTCATTCATCACCCCGGGCTTGATGGCCTTGCCGTGTGTCGATGTTCCTCCAGGTTTCTGAGGACTGCTATTGCTCATAGTGTGGCATGAAACTGCACGTCGACAAATATGAACAACTGAACAATGACAACATGGGTTTTTGTTTATATAAAAAAAGAGTGAAAATGAGTGAAGGAAAAGAGGACAAGAGAAAAGCAAGCATTAGCATTAGCACAGCTGCTTCACTTGCAGTTTTCTGTAAATCTCTGGGCGATTGGGATTTGCTATTTTTAAAGAAGCAGTTTGTCATTTTTAGGGCTCTCTGTGACTGCTGTCTCCTTCTCCAAACTGACCCACTCACTCTTCTGAAACTAATGCCTTTGGAGTCATCTTTTAAGAAAAATTACCAAAGCTAAGCATCATTAATTGAATAGGAGGTGGAGCCAATTTCAGGGCAAGAAGAACATAAAAAGAAGCTTTAATATGAAGAAAATAGCCTGATCCACTGTATGGGAATATTGTGAATCAAAATGTTTCTAAAGTGTCCTTGAATATATAAGATTATGACAATTCAAGAAACATTTTGAAAATTACAAACTGCACCTTTAATACACTGTAACTTGCACCTTTAATACACTCTCTCTGGTTACCTTCGCTCTGCTGTCTGCACGGTAGCCCACTCCCTCGCCTGAAACTATTCTTCATTCTTTGTGAACTGTCTTTTAAGAAGGCGAAGCCAAACAGTATTGCTTTAACAGGAGGTGGAGCCAATTTCAGGGCCAGAAAAATCATAAAATAACACTTTAAAATGAAGAAAATCCTGTTGTACAGCAATGTTGTGAATCACAGTGCTTCTAAGGTGTCACTGATTATTACAGCTTGAGAAACGCTTTTAAAATTACAAACTGCACCTTTAATATATTACACAATGCACCTTTAATATACTCTCTCTGGTTACCTTCTCCTCTGGACAGACATACAGCGCTCCTGCTCCTGGCTAGATAAGAGATGGTAGGAGTCTGAAGGCGATTAACCAGGTTTATCTCCCACTGACTAAGAGCGCGGCGTTTAGCTAGAGAGAAGCAAAGCACAGACACTTAAAGCCAAGAGGAAAGTGCGAGGTTAATAAAGAACACGCGAGAAGCCAAGGAGAGGGGTTTAGTCCTTTAAAGACATGCACTCGCAGAATTTTACCGTTTGTGTTGTTCTTAGTATTGCACACTCTCCTCTGTGTACTTCTCTGTTTGGCTTTCTGGCTCCTCTCCATGGTCTTCTGCACCACAGACTCGTACCGCTCCTGAGAGAAAAGACCAGAACGTTACGTTACACACTAGAGTTACACACCAAATCACTTACACTTCACTGTAGGTAATAATCTACAACAGTCTGAATCAAATCCAAAAATCTCTAAGCTGCTAGGACCATAGCGTAGTTTGAGTAATAATGTTTATGTAGAATATCATAAATACATCATAGACAGTCATAGATAATTAAGTCCAGGTAAAATTACAAGTCATGAAAATTACGAGTCAAAGTCCTGGAGTTGGAGTCCATACACTCTTAGAAACAAGATCTAGGACTCTCGAACCTGTGGGAAGCCTTAAAGGTTCTACATAGAATCCTCCGGTAGAGCCCTTTAAAGAAGTGAAGAAGCATTATATCCAAAATTATATCCATAGAACCCCTCTTCGTTTCTAAGAGTGTGGGCAAACCGTTAAAGGTGCTATGTGTCGCTTATCCAAAGAACCAATGAGGAACCTTTAAATGATTTGTTTGTTTCTATGAGTGTGTTGTGTAGGTTCTCTGTAGAACCATACAACAGTGTTTCCCTATCAAGTTCCAAGAAGAACCCTGGAGGAGCCCATTCTTCTACTACATGACAGAGTATTTCTCTTTCCGAAAGGGTTCCAAGTAGAACCAAATATACATTTTTAGATAAAAAGCTTCATTCTAGAACATTAAAACGTTCTTCATCCTGTTCATTTAGAGAAACCCTTAAAGATCCCATAAATAGAACCCAATCATAGCAACCAAAAAATGCCAAAAGCAAGCACTCTTAGAGAAAAATTTAGTAGAACATTAAAGCATTCTTCATCATGTTCATTTGGAGGACCCTTTAAAGGTTCTACATGGAACCCTACAATACAAGAGCACTCCCATTACACAAAGAATTCCAAGCAGAACCTAATTAGTAAGCTAAGAACGCAAGTAAGCTCAGATTTTTCTACAACAATAGAAACAATAGAACCCTACAACAGACTATTTCTGTTTCAGACAGGGTTCCTAAGGAAGCTTTTCTATCCATGAAACTTACTCGCTCTTCTTTGAGCCTTTGTCTGCGTTTTTCCTCCACAGCGTTCCTCCTCCTCTCCTCCCTCTGCCTCTGCTCCTCCAGCTTTTTCCGACGCTCCTCCAGGTGTTTCTCGTAGAACCTCCGGGCTCTCTCCTCTCGGGCCAGCCAGCCGCGCTCCCGAGAAGCTAAACACAGCCACAAGCTAACAGTTGGTAAAAAAAAAGAAACCCTGTGAAAATAATGTGAAAAATGATGCTTCTGGAAATAAATACCGATCTGTTTGAGGTGTTCCTCTCTCCGTTCTCGAGCCAGTCGCAGTCTCTCGTCTACCTTCAGCGTGTGAGACTCTGAGAAACGTGTGATAGAACATACAAAGGTACAGCATTACCTCTGACACTGGAGACTCCTTCCATAAATGTTAAATGAACATCTCTTTACAGAAAACGTCACCATATCAACAATTACACGTTTTTAATCTGTTTATGTGCAGCGTCTGCAGTACAAGTCCCTGTGAATGAGCTGTTACTATAGAAACCATAACATATTAATATAAACAAACTAACTAATTAAATAATCCGTCGATGTTATAGCCTTGTTCATTAAAAAAGCAGTTTGTATTCACTGAGGCGGTCCTGAGACTAATGTTAGTGTTCTGTGGTTTTCATCTTTAAAACTAGTTTCTCTAATTATGACTGAGTTATTTAAGGAAATATTTTTACACTTTCATTTTTATTTTCAGGAATTTTAGCTCCAGGGACGGATCCAAATAATAAATCATTGCACACTGCACATTGTGTAACATCTTCGTAAAAGGAAACACGTGTTTAAGCAACTTTTTAAAGGTCTTGTGGTAAAATGTTGACGCCAAGTCAGTCACATGATCTTTTATCTGATTTGCTCATAGACATTTTGTTGCTGAAAGCTTTAAAAGTTCTTGTGTATTTTTTTTAACCATGTCTTCTGTTATTTCTGGTGAACAGTACAAAGAGATTATGTACAATTATAAAAATTAGTCCAATTATGTACCTTATGTATTTTTTTATCCACAGTTCTCTTTATCCACAGTTCCAGGTGATATACATATTAAACGTACACAAGATAAAAGTAGCATCTCAGCAACAAGGCTGTAGTTTAATGTGAGTATGTACTATTGATTTCACATTGTTTGTAATTTTACTCAAACCCAGACCTACATCACACCTAAACCTGGACTAGAGAGGATTGTCTTTCATGGCACTTTAGCAATTTAGTTCAAAACTAAATTTAATCATGAACAGGAATGGAAAATCTTTGAGTACTTTCATATTTTACTAGCGTAATACTGAAAGCGAATACTTGTCCTCTTATGTAATTACATTTCCAAGAAAAAAAAAAACATGCTTTTACTGATTACATTTTTGTTTAGACCTCAAAGTACTCATTAAATCATGACTGTCTCTTCATGAATGCAATCAGGTTCCTCAGTGTAGAAAAAACTATCAAGAAACGTTCTGATTCGTCATCGGCCATGACCTTCTCGTACTACACAATATAGTTAACTCTGTAGCTACGTGTGTGTGTGTGTGTGTGTGTGTGTGTGTGTGTGTGTTTGAATACAGATAATCCACCAGACTGCAGTGTTGAACTTGAGGATGAGCGCCTCTGGCCCTGCCTCACTACAACGTTTCTGTTCAGTGATGTAAGCAAAGACTTGTATAAAATGAAGCATCTCCTTTACCTCCTTAATTTAAAAAAAAGCATGTTAACGTAAATTTCACTAATTTGCTAACATTAACTGGCGATATTACGTAAATTAGCCTGTTTTCTTTGCTAATCTAATGTTCGACCTGCATCAGTTCCAGTGGTTAACATAATTAGTTTGGCAGCAAGTCAGATTCTAGCTAACAGTAAATACTGCAAACTTACAGAGATGGAATGATGTTTTCAGCCAAAAAAAGGCGTCACGGCTTCAAATAAAAAAATGAGGAAATGGTTTTAGATAAGTAATGAAAGTTTACATGATTAAGATTAAACCTCAGCAGTTTAAAACATTTACTTTTTTACTGTTTAATACTTTTAAAAGTAGCAACGTTTTGACTTGCACTTGAGTTCATTTTTGGCTGCTTTTAATTGAGTAAGATTCTGAAATATTAGTTATACTTTTTTTACTTAAGTATAATTTCTCAGTACTTTGTCCAACCCCTGATATGGAGTGAAAACACAACATCAGTCTCATGGTTAAATGCTGATGCTGAGTGAGTCACATGCTTTTTTTTTTTTTTTTTTTTTTATCAGATTTGCTAATGGATGATTTTTTTTTTCTCTGAGAGCTTTAAAAGCTCTTGTCTTTTTTTGTCATTTTTTTTCAAAATTTCTTTTGCTATTTCTGGTGAACAGTACAGAGAGGCCTGTTGTGCCGCTGCACCACATCAGCACCACAGTCTGGCCCGAGATAGATGAAGTGAAGGAGGAAAGGAGAACCGCGGGACTGAAGGTCAAGCTCGAGCCGTTTCCCACCTGCAGCAGCAGCGTTTCCGTTTCTTCTGTGGTTACTGATGTGTGCTGAGGGAGAAAAGGACGCTCGCTTCTGCTCCGGATTGGACTTCACATGGAGGTCGGCTCCTGAAAAACAGCATCGGATCAGATTCAGTGACTCTGTTAAAGGTTAAAGGTGAACAGTGTCGTGTTTAAAAGTTTTAAACTTTCATGTAACATCCTCCTGTATTCACAATATGACCATGTGATGGATGTTGCTAATTTTTTAATTTCAGGTTTCTGCCACTCTAACTAAAATGATTTAAAAAAAAAAAATTAAACCATTAATATATCTGCCTACTCGCCTCTTACAGAGTTGTAGGTGGAAATAAATTTTGAAGGGCTGCCACGTGTGTTTTGGAAATGTTATTTATCAACGTTTTAACTGTTTACAGCTGCTGTAACTCATATGACATCAGGAGCTCCACAACATTAAATGTAACTATAAAGAGATAAAAAGAACATCATGCTTTACTAAATAAAAAAAGGTTTGCCCTGGCAAATTACTGTGGTATAAGAGGAATAAAACACTTACGGATATGCTGTGTTAGGAAAATAATATAAAATAAAATAAATATCTGCCACCAGATCTTCAGACACGTTGGTGTGGTTTAAGACACAGCTGAACTTTCTGTCATCTATAAACATGAACTTATATACATCACTGTATAGCTCAAAGGTGGATCATTATTTAAGGAGGCGTCCATCTTGGACATCTCAGCTTCCTCTAAGCCCCACCTCCTAATGTTTGAAGGTGGGATTGTAGCAGAAAGCTGTGAAGGATGCAGATGATGATAAAGTTCTGCTGTTATAGAAAATTGTCTGGACTTTGAGTTAAGTAAGGATTTGAGTTTTGAAACTTCGTACAAAAATAAAGAATCATCCAACTTTGTCTGAAGCGAAGCCGGCTTTACACTGTACGATTTCTGTCGTAAACAAAACTCGTAACAATCATCGCAAAGAAGAATTAGTTTTTCATGAGTTGAGATTGTCTTAGAACCCATTATGTGACGCAGTTTAGTGCCACCGCGACGATGCTTGTCTAAAATCCACCAATAGGAACTCAACTGACCGCTACAGATACGCTAGTTTCAGCACTATTTGTTACGCTAGTTGCGATAGTGAAACATAGCGATAGTAAAAAAAAATCTCCTTATTACCTCAAGCTCAGTTTGAAGCATGTTTGTGTTTATGTGAGCCAGTTTTTTGCTTGATGCGGATTGATAAACAGAACGTAGTCATTTTCTTTCAGCTTACAATCCGACATGGAGAACGCACATCATCGGACAACCTGAGATCTCGTACAGCGTGATCTTAGAAGAGCGCTGAATTTGTACAGTGTAAAAACAAACCTAGAAAACTGAACATTTTTATTTTTTTAGATTGATTTATCACTATAAGGTGTTTAATAACCAGCAGGCCGACGTCAGACTCGTCCCATGCTGAGTCTGAGAGTGTTGTGTTGTTCTCCAGCACAGCCCAGGGCCTGAAGAGGAAGCTACAAAGACATTATTTGTTTGGGCTGAGAGTGTGTTCAGGGGACGATGTGGATGAGATAACACATCCAGAGCACCTGACTACGGTCCCTCAACTCAAAACTCCGATGCTGGATGTTAGAGCTTGTGAGAAAGGCAGGATTTGTGTGAAGTCAGATTGTTCGAATCTTGGTGTGTGTGTGTGTGTGTTACATAATAGAGAACCATATGATTCTGATTCATATGAAGAGAACCCTGAGGAATCAGTAAGTTCATCGTAGCCTGGGATGGTACCATCCATTATAGTGACACAATTCTATACTGTATAGATTCATAAACATCCTGAGCAGCGAACATGTCCCAGTGTGTATGCAAATGTCATTGACACACATATCATCCATAAAAAATATACATCATCAGGCTCATTAGTGTTAATGCGTTCACCTACCTGTCATCTTGTCTTCTTCTGGAAGGATGGAGAGCCTCGAGAACGTTGCCTTGCCAGCCTGCCTCCAGTTTCTCTGCTGCCCTGCCAGGCTCATACATGGAGCTGGCATTGTGCTGTTACACCCTGATTCTCCTCTGTGCTGTATCTGCTTCTGGATCTGAGTGTGTGTGTGTGTGTGTGTGTGTGTGTGTGTGTGTGTGTGTGTGTGAGAGAGAGAGAGAGAGCAGCTGATTCTCTCCAGCTCGGGCTGCGTCCCAATCCCACTCAACACAAAGCGTGCTGTAAATGAATCTATTTTGATTTGCACTCTTTCTCTTCCCCTTTAAGAGTCAGCATCGTTCACGTCAGCAGGGATGAGATGTATTCGGAGCTGAATAAACACACACACACCTATACACACACACACACACACACACACACACAGGCGCAGGAGTTACCAGAGCAACAGTGAAATGTCAGTTTGAAAGTGTGTGTCGGTATGACGTTATCCATCTGTGTTACTAAATGAGAGGATAAATATTAAAGAAAAACAAGAAATATAAATAAATAAATCTTTAAAAAATTATTCACATTAACATGAGAAAAACTACAAACAGCAACATTTTTTTTTTCAAACAAATCAATCTTTAGAAATAATTTACATAAAATTGCAATATTTACAATGATTTAAACACTGGAAAACTAAATAAATATTAAATAATGATTTTAAATAATAGAAAAAAATCCCAAGAATTAATTTACATTAAATTGCAATACATGACAAAAACCAAACACCAAAATAAATATTAAAATAAAAATGAAACAAATACAAATAAATCTTTAAATATAATTTACATAAAATTGCAACTAAATCATGAGAAAAGCTAAATAAGTAGTCAGTAAAATGATAAAAAAAATTATAACAATAATATAAAAATTGCAGAAAATTAAACATAGGAACTCAACTAAAATATTTTTTTAAATGTTATGGAAATAAAAATAAATCTTAAGAAATCATTTGCCAAAATTCAAACTAATCACAGGAAAAACTAAATAAACATTCATTTACAAAAAAGATCTTTAAAAACTGCACACACACACACACACACACACACACACACACACACACACACACACACACACACACACACACACACACACCTTTTCTAAACCGCCACTAGATGGCGCTCCGGATCACATGACCCCGTGATGACGTCATCCCACACGCCCCCTGGATATTCAATTATTTACTGTCAGCATCATCTCAATCTTTTATCCTTGAGAGTTTTCTACAGCAGAGTGCAAAAGTTTGCACACCCCCTTTCACACAGGAAAATATGCATCTATTTTACAATTAATGTGATTTAAAAATAAATTATTTAAAATTAAATTTAAAAAAAGATGCTAAATGTTGATGTATCCTGGACCAAAACAACGATTCAAAACATTCTGGGTGAATTTCACAACTGTGAGGATCCAGAGGACGTAAAAGAGCATGGAGACAGTTACAAGGGCAAAATGAGGACGTTTACATTTACATACATTTACATTTACAGCATTTAGCAGAAGAAGAGCCGCACATGTGAGCTTTATATCTCCATAAAAACAAATCCTGGAACAAACAGATTTATTAAAAATAAAGATACAGAGGGAGAAGTAATAAATGAATGAATAAAACAAAGAGATAAGGAAGAGGTCGGACGGAGAATAAACAGTGAACGACTAAAAGCATAAAAGAAGAGAAGGACAGTCTGATCAGCCTGATTAGAGCTTCGTGTAACTCAGAATTCCTGATCTTATGGCCAGGAGAAAAAATAATAATAAAATAAAATAAAATGCCCCCCTCCTTCTCAGAAACTCTCCTCAACTCCGAGTTCAGCAAGTGACGTCAAATCAAAATGGCCGCTCACAGCTTCAGCAAACAAAATGGCACTTCTTTCCTTTAACTGAGTTACACTCTCTATACAAGCGTTAGCTTTAGATCAGTAAACAAACAGACATGTTGACTTGTTAAATCTATAACACTGACTCGACACTTCACTGGTTTGAGGAGGAAAATATACATCACTCATCAGAGTCAGCCGAAAATGACCGAGTTCTGACTTCCCTCTTCGGACGTAAGTGAAATGCAGCAGTAAAAATCAGCTAAAGTCATGGAGGTCCTGGTGCTGAGTGGCAGTGAGCTCCAGAGATCACCTTTTCTTTTGAGCGAGGAACGAGGAGATTGTTTAGCAGACCTAAGGTTCCTGGAGTGGAATGCAAGTAAAGTTAGAGAGGAGTTCATCCGGGAATATCGTAATGTACATCGGTAATGAATGAACTTCTGTGAGACCAAACACATGAATGTCTTGTTGCTATGAATTAAATTTGCCTCGCTCATTTTGTCCTAAGGGTGTACAAACTTTTGCAACCCAACTATAATTACAGATCTGTCTAATGTCAGAGACACACTGTCAAGTGGGACACTGTAACTTTTTTCCAGAACTTTCTTTACTTTAATATACCACTGTATGTCTATATAAATTCATCTGCAGATGTATTGAACATGGGAAATTATTAAATAAATAAATAATTTATTTATATAAATTATATATAAATATTAAATACAAATTGAAAAAATAACTCAAAAACTTTTTGCCTAAAATTACAATGTAAACATAGGCAAAAACCTAAATAAATATTACATGAAAATGTAAATAAAAATAAGTGTTAAAAAATAATTTATGCCATATTGAAAAATTATGCACTATAATTATACACTATAAACATACACAACAAATAAACATGAGGAAACCCATATAAATATTCCACAACATTTAAAAAAATCTTGACAAATAATTTGCATAACGTATCAATATTATGGGGAAAAACAAGCAAATATTAATTTTTTACAAATTGTTAAAAAACAAGCATAAAGTTAATAAAAATGTAAACATTTAACAAATTTTAAACTATAATTTTTATAACATTTCCACATAAATATAACATGGGCAAAAGAAATAAATAATAAATTAAAATAACAAAAAAATATTAAGATGTAATATGCATAAATTACACTGCAATATAAACATAATTAACTGTAATTATCAAAAATTGAATTCAACAATTGAATAATAAATGTGAATACAATAAAAGTTTTTTTAAATAATATATTATATAATTATATATTTATTGATTTATTTATTGAAAACACCTTGAAATGTTTAAAAAAAAATCTTTTAACATCTAGTGGTTAAAATGATCTCTTATTTCCTTTTTAAATGTTTTGAATTAAATTATATTCAAAATTAAAAGTTCGTGCGTACAGCGTATTTTACTGAACCTTTACGTATAGTTTTCAGTTTCCAGTTTCCAGTTTCTTTTCTCTCCTCGTATTCTAGCTACACAAATGTTGTGGTGTGACACAATACACACTCTCAGACACACTCTAGGTGTATGCAAATATCCTGAGCAAAGCAAATGCGGTCTGTAATTACAGGGAACGCTGATAAGAACAGAACGAGAGAGAGAAAGAGAGAGAGAGAGAATGAGGAAGTGAGGCTTTTCAGTAAGGTGTATATCACCTGTCTGTGACACACACACTCACACACACACTCACACACACTCACACAGACAGGAGACGGGGCTGAGCCTCTTGTTAAACCGTAGTGCTATGCAGGACACACACATGGAGAAGGAGCTCTGCTTGTGAACTAAGAAAGGTCAAGAGGTCAAGAAGGAAATCTTCATCAGCAAAGCGGCGACGGTTTCAGCAAGAACAGGTACGTGACTTCATTTTCCTTTTACTTTTAAACAAAATTAAACAAATAGCGCTTAGCTTGTTTATACACTTGCATCACTTGTCCTGTCACTTCATAATCACGGTTTCTGCTTTCTTTTTTTTTTTTTTTTTTTTAATTGTCTTTTCTCCTTAAAAGGAGTCATTGTTTAACTTGAACAAAATGTTCTGAATATTTTCTCGGGTGAGCTGAAGTGAAAAAAGTGATGCAAAGTAGAGATAGTCTTATCTCAGGTTGTAAGAACCAGTTCCCAGTTTTAATTGCAGTTTTGGGGTGGGGCTGAAGCAGCACACCCAGAGTTTAAACACCACACACCATGACCTGACAGTATAATTTCTGAATTATACATCATTAAACAATAATGATAAATTATCCAAACAATGACTGTTATTATATTCTCTTCACCTGGTGCATTTTGTTTAACAACCTATCACAACGTTTTCTATCATCGCAGCACGGCACATTTAATTAACTTTAAATATAAAATGATAAAGAGAGAATCACTTTAATCTCTCTCTCTCTCTCTCTCTCTCTCTCTGACACACACACACACACACAGTGCCATTTCTTTAGTGCATGAGTTTCATAAAGTGAATTAACCTCATATTAAACTTATAGGAACAGCGTTCGGTTTATGAGAGTGAGGAACTGAGGGACGCATTGATACATCCTGGACATATTTTGACTGACAAATCCCTCATTCAGGCAGCAGACAAACCCCAAATAATGTCACAATGCCAAGTGGGCGTTCCCATCCTTTGTTTGAAGTTTTAAGAGAGGAAGAAAAAAAAACTGCAGTAAAACTGCATTACACACTAAGGTACTCAGCTAGCGCTTCACTCTCCTCCCAGTGACCTAGCTGCGAAATTGGACACACCTGATCTAGCAATATGGGTGATGATATGGATCAGAAGAACTCTGCTGAGCCGCTTTTGTCCATTTTGTAGAGTTACAACCTAAAAATGAACTGATTGTGTGTCATAATTCTACACAGAAAAATCAATTAATTATATTGTGTAGAGTGACTGAGAAACCCCTAAATTAGTTCTGGTGCAATCAGTAGCCATCATGAATGGAGTTGTCCTTTGTGCAATTAAAGTATTACATACAAATACACCTGATTTTGGAAGAATCCAGAGTTTTTTACTCGAAAGAACAGCGTCATGAAGCCCATCATGGAGCTATCAACACAAGTCTGGGACAAAGTTCTGGAAAATGATTATAAAAATATCCCATAGAGCAACATTAAATCTGTTATTTAAAAAAAATTAGAAAGAATACGCAACACCTACGACTCAGCCAAAAGTCAGTGACTGGGTAAAGAGGGGATTAGTCAGAGCAGCAACCAAGAGGCCAAGGTTAACGCTAAATATGATGCTACCACCACCATGCTTCACTGTAGGAATGGTGTTGTCCAGGCACACTGTGCTTGCATGCACTTGGTATAACAAATACAAATGACTTAAACACTATATACAACAGATCAGATTCGCAGATATTGTTCAGACACAGGTTAAATGGTGTTGTGCATCTAATATTCAAAAGAGCTTTTCTTGTTTAAGTTGTAGTCGCAGATTTTAACAAGAAAAAGAGCGCCAAAGCACCTTGCCATCTTAGCGAGACTGTTTACAAACCAAACAATTTTTTGGTAAGAAGGAAACGTGCAGCAGGTTGGTTGTTTGTGAGATTCATGGCTTGTTATTTTATATGATTTATTTAAAGGGGCGTGGCCAAATGGGTGTCAAAAGGTGTGATCCTGTTGCCATCAATCTGCCACCTCGATTCACATTTCTGAGTGCTCTATCACTCTATCATACAGATTTAATAACTCGGACGTGTAGCGTTATATTGACAAGTACAATACAATAATGTCATGATGTGACTGTTAATTCTGCATGTAGCAATAAATCTGTATGCTCCCTTTTTAATTTTAGCAGGAAATGTAAAATGGATGCTACTAATTGTTATTACAGGCTTCAAGTTATTATTAAATTAACTACTCAATGACTTAAAGGTGCAGTTTGTAATCTATTTAGGATAATCATCTCAAACATGGCTTAGAAACCTTCACTGACTGACCTGATCCTCAGTATTCCCTTGGAGTGGATCTGGCTTTTTACTTTTTATTTTTAAGCTTCGGTTTATACTTTATCCGGCCCAGAATTAATCTCCGCCCCAAACATCTGCTCATTTCTGACCCTTTTTCTATAAGCAGCAGCTCAAGAGGAATCTGTCAGTTGATCAGAAGACATGGGGTTGGATTTGGAGGAAGCAGAAGGATTGTGAAATGTATAATTATAACAGCGGTTTGTATTGCATGAAGCAGCGAGCTCTAAAAAAAAAAAAAAAAAAAAAGAAATTACAAACTCCCCCTTTTTCCTGTGTCTTGTTTGTCATAAACAAAACCCACCATATTTCACAATCTGTAAGAAACAAGAGATAATAATCGATTCGGAAAAAAATGTCTAAAATGTAGAAACACTGATACAGGAGACGTGTACTGACACAAGATGCACAATAAAAAATTGAATTATAAATCCACATGCTGTAATAGTAAATCTATAAAGTATACAAGATGAAGGGGAGCGCAGTGGTGCAGCAGGAAGCATTATTGTCGCCTCACAGCTCTAGGTTTCGATCCTGAACTCAGGCTGCTGTCGGTCCTAGCCTCCATGTTGGTTTTCTTCAGGTTCTCCAGGTTCCTCCTCCATCCCAAACCAGCCAGTAGGTGGATTAATGACTATAATCTGCCCCTGAGATGTGCCTGGTGTCCTGGGATAGACTCCTGATCCATCACAACCAGGATAAAGTGCTTACTGAAGAAGTGAATAATGATATTAAAAATAAACATAAACACGTAAACTTACATTAAATCATCAGAGATATGAGTGTAGAATTAAATAATCTACTTAAGTATTTAAATATCTACATAATTCAAATTCAAATCCATACACAGTACGACGTGTAGTGAGATGCTTTTTTGTCCGTGATATAAAGTAGAATTTACATAAAGTTAGAAAATGGGAAAGAATTTTTAAAAAAGTGTAAAAATATAATGTGAGGATTTAAAGATAGTGGCAGCAGCAGTCTAATAAAGCGCAGTATAACGCTGTGCAACATTAAGCTGAGGTAGTTGTAGTAATTTTCCACATTTATAATAAATATTTATAAATACAGGATAAACTGGAATACAGGATGAAATGGTTACTGAAGATGAATGAATGAATTACTGCATATAGGTGTAATGTGTTCATTGTGGATGCAGGTATGAGACGAGTTTCCTGCAGAAACTGCACTTTAAAACCTGAGAGTTCAGGAAACAATATACTTCAGTGAATATACTTTAATTCCTCATGCTATGATCACACATCAGAGTCAAATAGACTGTTTTACACCTTTACAGCTCGTAACTCATCACTCGTGTTTCTTTATATCTTTTTTTTGGACTTTAGAACCAGGATCATGGCACCCATCATCATCGTTGACCTGCAGGCGTGGGAGGCAGCGAATCTCCCGGGGCTGGCGTTCCTCTCCGTGGTCATCCTCTTCATCCTCTCCATCACACTCCTCGCTCTCTGTACGAGCTGTCAGAGGTGAGGGCCGTCGTGGAACATGTCTCGGGCCGGGTGTCTCGTTGTCCTTCTGCTTTTTCACTACAGCAACATTCCAGGACAGCACGGTCAAGTTTGTCAGCTCGAGGAATCTGTCAGGAATTAGGCGTGACCCAGTCATACCAGTGTCTGCAGACACACACTACACACATGACTCAAGATTTCACTCCTACTGTGGTGTAAAAAAAAAAAAAATACAGAATACAAACTCAAAAAATGAAAGTTACCAAATATAGTGATACTGAGATGATTAAGAGCTCAAATTCAATTCAGTTTTAAACCTTATATCAGCTGAAATAAAGAGCCAGACTGTGCAAGAGTGAACTCTCATTTAAAGAAAGAAAGAAAGAAAGAAAGAAAGAAAGAAAGATTATTTTAGTGATTGTATAATTACACCAAAAAAACCTACCAAATTGAAATACAACCTTTATTATATAAAATATTAAGTTACTATAAATTATTTTTCACACCTTTTTGAATTACTAGTAGCTTTTTTTTTAAAAAAAAGGATCTAAACAATAAGCAGAACTATTGGCACCCTTTAAGAGAGTTTAGTTTATTGTCTAAACTAAACACACATTATTTACATCTGGATAAATGCCTTTCCTTTAAACACTTTCCTCTTTTCAAATAATAATAATAATATTAGTAATTACTGGCACCATCAATAAACTATTTAAAACCATTATTTTACAAAACTACTTTTTTTTTAAACCACTTGCTTTCTGCAATTATTTTATTTTATTTAACTGCTCTTAGTATCCAGGAAATCTCCTGTCCTCTTTCTCCTTTTGTTGTCCTTTAACCAGTTCACATTTCCCTGGGGTACGTACGAGGTCGCACACGTGTAAAAAATATCTTTGTCTTTCATCATTCTGCGGAAAACCAAAGAGCTTTTTGACACAAAGGAGGCACCTGGTTGTTGACCTGCATACTTTAGGGCGGAAAAGTCTATTAAGTACGGGTGTGAAGAAAAAAAAAACCCTTTCACATCAGAATATTGGGCCAAAAGTCTACAATACGGCTGCATTGATTTACAAGCCAAATCTCTCTCTCTCTCTCTCTTTCTCTCATTTTCTCTCTTTTACACACACACACACACACACACACAGAGAGAGAATGAGAGAGAGAGAGAGAGAGAGAGAGAGAGAGCAATAGACAACCCCCTAAATTGTGTCACAGGTGTTCTCAGGTGTTGCCTAAAGACAAGGTAATTGGATTAAAGAATGACACATCATTTTTTTTTAATCAGTTTATAGTTACATTTAATGTCACTGAATGTCCTTGGAACAAGTTAGTTCCTGTTCTCATGTAAGTTATAGCAGCTATAAACAGTAGTTTCCTCTCAAGTCTCTCTTCTCTCTCTCTCTCTCCTCTCTCTATCTAAGTTAATTAGATAAAGAACTGAGCGTAGAAACGTAAACTCTTCTGTCCTGAAGATGTCTGAAAACATTAACAGAACAGAAAATTTAAATAATGGATCAGACCTGAATCGAAACAGATCGGATCAGGAGCGAACTGAAGTGTCGTGAATTGTTGTTTATGTATTACTTCGTACACTATGTATCGAGATGTACACGAGATTCACACTTATCTAATATTCCTTAATATAAGATCAGAATAAATCAAACATAAGGTTATTAAACCTATTTCTAGACATTTTTACTCATTTCAAGCTTGTACTAACATTGTTCTTCTGGCAGATAATTTTGATATAATTAAACATTTATTTCCAGAAAGAAGTAAAATTATATGCCAATAAAATAACCTTGAAGTTAGTACAAAAAAGTTTATAAATAATAGAATTAATAAACTTAGATTTTGTTTATTGTAATCTTATAATAGGAAATATTACATAAACATGACTATGTTCAAGATATTTTCATTGAATGTCATTTTTTATTAACTATAATTCAGAATTCCCACAGAGCTGCACTTACAAATTTTTCTGTGTAGGGTGCCAATAATTGTGGCGTTATTAATTGTTAATAAAGTGATAAAAAGTTGCAACTTGCAGTTTTAATCGCAGCCTGCAGGGGGCAGTAAAAGATTTCACTGAGTCTCTGTTGTTTTTCAAGTGTTTGGGTTTTAAATTAAAATGATCATTTCAGCCACTAGAGGGCAGCCAAGATTTGACGTTTGTCTGAGAAGTGGATCATGTTTATAGCATGATGATGATGATGACAGCATGTTCTTATAAATGAAATTAATGTATTTTTATTAAATGTATGCCAGTGAATGCTATCTTAACATCGGCTATTTTGTGGTGTTTAACAGACAGTCGTTTACTCTGGATAACAGCGGTACAGTGGAGAGGAGCACATCCACACTGGTTCGAGTTGTAAGCCAAGCCATTATCTAACTTTATTCAGTGTATTTTATGCAGATTTGCGTTGTCAGGTTTTAAAGTGTTTGTAAATGTGTGAACAGGTGAATCAGGGAAATGCCGCAGAGAACCCCGCTCCTGAAAGGAGTAAGCATCACACCAGCAGAGCTGTACATTCCTGTCTGTAACTCTATCAGCAACCAAATGACCAAACGTCCTTTTCCTCTTCCCTCACCAGATCCCACCGTGTTGCCCGAGGACCTCCAGCTCGGCCCCAATCAGCAGTTCAAACACTGGAGGAGTCACACACTAGGCACGCCTCTGTCCTCCTATACACACTAGCACCATAAACAGTGTCGCTGATGACGTCAGTTTGTTATTAACATTATAAACCCTGATTGAGCTTTACTGAAAATATCAGACCTTGGACATGTTATGTTCTGTACCGCTTCCTAAATGATGATAAGATGTGAGGTCTGCTTAAAGAAAAAAACTTTTTCTTTAGCCACATCTGTGAAGTTTGTGTGAAAATCATACCGAAAAATCTCTTTACGCTAAATTCACTGAGGGCTGTTGATGAATTACGCCTCTGTGATTGTGCACTAACCGAATGTGTTATAACGAGACAGAAAAGGTGTTATAACAAGACAAAGAAAGATGTTACAACGAGACAAAACAGGTGTTATAATGAGACAAAGAAAGGTGTTATAACGAGACAGAAAAGGTGTTATAATGAGACAGAAAAGGTGTTATAACGAGACAAAGAAAGGTGTTATAATGAGACAGAAAAGGTGTTATAACGAGACAAAGAAAGGTGTTATAACGAGACAGAAAAGGTGTTATAACGAGACAGAAAAGGTGTTATAACAAGACAAAGAAATGTGTTATAACGAGACAGTCTTACCAAAGCCAACTCTGGAGCGATTAAGTAAAACATAGTTCCCCTTACTTACAGTTTTCATAAAGGTTTTGTGATTTTCTTGAGCCATCAAGAGGAAAATGAGGCCTGATGACGCATTTACTTTGAGCTAGCAGTGTTGCTAATCTTCTTTACTTTCAGCTAGAAGTATTAGCTCTCTATTAGCTTTCTGCAGTTACTTTGACCAATCTGTGTTACCTGTTTGCTAGTTTTGCTAGTCTTGTTAACTAAAGCTAGCAGGATTAGCACTGCTTCATTCATGAGCAAACCATAAATGTTCAAAATTTAAAAAAAAAAAAAAAAAAAAACCAGTACCGATGTAAGAAATGAGACAGTCTTACCAAAATTGTTCACAAAAATAGCTGGAGTAACACATAAAGTATTTTGGATTACTTTTTTACAATTTTCATAAAGGTTTTGTGATTTTCTTAGTGTTTTTTCTTACTGTTATTCAGTGTTAGCTGGGTATCAACATTGCTAACTTTATTTACACTGAGCTATCAGTGTTATCTGTTTGCTACCTCTGCTAGTTTTGTTAACTGAAGCTAGTTTCATTCATAAGCAAAGCATATTCTTTTAGAATAAAAAAAAAAAGTACTGCTATTAGAGAAAGTCTTACCAAAGCTGTTCTTTTCTAACACTGGAGTAATATACTAAATAGTATTTTAAAATTATGTACAGTTTTCATAAAAGTTTTGTGATTTTCAAGCGCCTTCAGAAAATGAGGCACTTCTGTATTTACTTTAAGCTAGCAGTTAGAGTTCACTTTTGTTAACGTAGCTAGTCTTGTTTACTTTGAGCTAGCAGTATTAGCTAGTTGCTAGTCTTGTTTACTTTGAGTTAGCAGTGTTAGCTATTTGCTAGTCTTGTTTACTTTGAGCTAGTAGTATTAGCTATTTGCTAGTCTTGTTTATTTTGAGCTAGCAGTGTTGTCTAGTTGATAGTCTTGTTTACTTTGAGCTAGCAGTGTTTGCTAGTTGCTAGTCTTGTTTACTTTGAGCTAGCAGTGTTAGCTAGTTGCTAGTCTTGTTTACTTTGAGCTAGCAGTGTTTGCTAGTTGCTAGTCTTGTTTACTAGCAACACTAGTTGCTAGTCTTGTTTACTTTGAGCTAGCAGTATTAGCTAGTTGCTAGTCTTGTTTACTTTGAGCTAGCAGTGTTATCTAGTTACTAGTCTTGTTTACTTTGAGCTAGCAGTGTTTGCTAGTTGCTAGTCTTGTTTACTAGCAACACTAATTACTAGTCTTGTTTACTTTGAGCTAGCAGTGTAGCAGTTGCTAGTGTTGCTAGTCTTGTTAACTTAGCAGAGTATTTTATTTGCAAACGTTTTTCAGAATAGAGCCCAAAGAAAAAATAAAAAGTGCTGCAAGATTTCAAAATTCACAGATTCTACACTCTGAGAAAGTACTCCCATCTCTGAAAGGATGAATTATACATGTTTAGAGCTTCATTTACTAATAAAGACAAAAAAATTAGTGAAAGGCATCATACAAGAGGAAAACAAACAAAAAGCAGTGTTTGATATAAATACTAATGGACACGATTCAACCTCCTCCGTTATAAGAGAGTTACACATGTAACTTGAATACACGAGAATTCATTTTAATAAATAATTAATCTCTTCTAAGGATGCCATGTCGTGCAAAAACGTAAAAAGAGATAATTACTATGTGTTTGTAACATCATGATGTATTTTTGTCCTGCAGAACGCAACCCACAGACGACGGAGAATGGAGGCAAGGCGACTCTGTAGGAAGTTTGACGATGAGTATGCACGCTAAACACTTCTATCTCCGGTAGCTTAATCACATTTTTGCACACATGAACTAGAAATAAATAGAGCTTCTGTGTTTGATCCATCAATGCTTTTATCTCCAACAGGAACGGCATCATCGCGCTCAGGATTTAACCACATCTGTCATGGAATTGAGTCTCACACTGTGTGTACACACACTGAAAATGCTTATCCTTAAAAACTGACAAAACCTCTCAGAAGAGACATTAATAACACCTCCTACGTCTTGCTGTTACCATACCACGACTTAGCACATCTACAAAACTGTTGGAGAGAAGAAAGTTCCAGAAATCTTCATGAAAGGAGCTTGAAATGAATCTGTGTTTTACATCATGACCCTCTGTGCACTGGGCCAAACCTTCAGGTTAGCACAGGAACCGGATGATTGATCTTGGTGGTACTGATATTAACATCACAAGCATGAGTAAGAACATCAAGAGTTCTAGCACACCACAGGAGTCAGAGGAACCTGCTCTACCTTTGCCTGAAATAACATAAAGAACTGACACTTCAAATTCAAAAGCCTACCCTTAGGGAACCATCACTGCACACTCTTCCAAAAAAAAAAAAAAAAAGGGGTCCTCAAATGTTCTAGTTTTCTAAAGGGATTCGACATGAAACCTTTTTTTTTTGTCTGAAGGGAAAACCGTGTATTAATGGTTCCTCGAACGAGACAAACCCGTTAGGGTTCTCACTGAAAGGGTTTTAGACTGGGATAAGAACGTTCAGAGTGTGTGAGATTTATCTCCACAGCCAATTTCATGGAAGTGCACTGATCAACATCTGTATTTAATTTCTAAAACAATAATATGTTTAAAGTAATATCTAAACCAGCTATCTGTATGAGGTGTAGGTCACTTTATCTTGCTAACGTATGAGGTTTCAAATATTATAAAACTGTATGTGGATTTCCAAATTTACCATTGGTGCTGGGGAATCTGAAATTTCTAAAATGAAGTCTACACGAAGTTTATGTGGAATTCAGGGCACTAAAACCAAAGTATTTCTAGAGTTCTCCCATATCTAACAGTATACTATATTGTGCATTTAACTCCTATTATTAACCTAAATAGAAGTGATTAACAACTATTAACAATTAACCGGGTTAATTAAACAGGTGAAAATTAAATAGTAGCTTTGGTAAAGTTACTTGGTAAATTATTTCCCACTTTAAGAGAAGCTAGGATCAGTTTAACGGTCTGTATGAAACCAAAACTGAGCTATGTAAAAGAAACTTTCCAGCTCACACTACGGACTGTCTGTACAAACACGTCACACTGGGCCTCATTTATCAGTCATGTTATGAGTAATTTTTTTCGTAGGCCAAACAGA
The DNA here is from genome assembly GCF_027358585.1 of Pangasianodon hypophthalmus. NCBI lineage: Eukaryota > Metazoa > Chordata > Actinopteri > Siluriformes > Pangasiidae > Pangasianodon > Pangasianodon hypophthalmus. The sequence goes on along the minus strand of NC_069719.1, from coordinate 28,215,874 downwards.
ACCAAAAATTCCCACCAGATGTACAAAAGATTCCCTGATTTTCTTCAAATTCACGTGCGTATGTTGATGAATGGCAATCAGCTGAAAATTACCAAGTGCTGATTTATATTTAGCCATGCTCACAATACGCCGTAAAGGCAAAGCTCACAGAGAGCTGAAAATGACAAAATGGCGACTGAACGCTAAATATTCCAGTAATGCAGCTCAGCCACTGCAGCGCATCTCTCTAAACACATGCTAACTCTTCCTCCTTTTATAGGGTGCCATTACTTGTGTCCTAATGGAATGTGTAGTCTTATTTATGTTCATTTATGGATTTATTTTGCACTGTTTTCAGTTCTTTAAAGCTATTCATATGAAATGACTGAGTTTCACAGAACGTTCATTAAACTGGTGTGTAATTGACGTAAATAAGCAATTTAAACTTGACCAGCGTAATCTGTTTATAAAATCACAGTAACTCGTCGTTAATTCTACGATTTGAAGCCGATCAGTGGAGGTTCAGATTACTGAGTGTCCTTATTTACACACTCAGGAGCTAAACTAACTGGATTTTCATGAACACCACATTTCTAGTGTAAATACTCTGCAAACAATTGTGAGTAAAGCCGTTCGTATTCAGCGTGATAAATGAGGCCCACTGTGAGCCATCATCAGTTAATCAGTAATCACCTGCAGCGGTGCTTCACGAATAGGGTGTGAGCCGTTATATAACCAAGGACGTGGTGTGTATCTGTGTGACTGAAAATATGCAAATAGTTAACTCCTTGTAATCTCTTTTCTTTTAAGCCATTTTATATGTACGCAACACACGATGTTGTGAAAATAAATGAGAGAAACAACATCTGTTATGTTAGTCCTTTTTTTTTTTCATTCTTTTCCTCACTCAGAGAAGGTCTCTGTTGTGCCTCAAGCTAAAACTGTAAACTGGAAGTCCAACGAAATCAGGACAAGCAGGCTTCTCTACCTACCTGTCAATCATGGCTCCTGTTACTTCAGAAAACTCTCTCTTACGCTAGCCTTAAGGTGATACAGGCTAGTCGTGTGTTTTGGGTATTACTGAGCTTCAGGGAACGTCTGATAAAATCGCTGACTATACCTTTAAACCTAATAATAAGGTTAGTGCTTGTAATAACAGTTGTCTCTCAGGTAAAGTAAAAGTAGCCTATTTATGCTTTAAGACCTTTTGTCCAAAATGTTACAGAAGAAAATAATATAAATCAAGATTTTCTTTCACTACTGACTTGTTTTGAAATAATATGGACAGATTCACTGAATATTTGTGACACAAAAAAGACAAATAAAACCAATTGAATAATAATAATAATGATAATAATAAAAGAATTGTTATGAAGATATCAAAACATTCATGAAAGCCAATTTTTGTAAATTGTTTGGTTTTTTTTTTCATTGGATAGTATAAGCTAGTATTAGAATAAGTTAAATTTGAAAAATTATAAGTGCATTTTTGGACAGTATAAATAACTTTCAAACTATGAATCAGGGAAAGGAGATTATTATTACCAAATATTAACTTTTTCTGATCTACACACAGAGTTATCAGTTTATTATGTACAACTATTTAGTATCCAGTGAACTGAAAACGTACTAGCAACTTACTGTAGTGCAGTTTCATCTTTCCTCAGCTGGTACTAGACCTTGCTAGTTTAAAACATACTTCATAAATAGACAACATGCTAACGCACAACAAACAAAGTTCTTGCCCGCCTTTTTTCATAATTCACTAACTATCTCATTCATTTGCTATAATTTTTGCATGAATACTACGAATGTAATACGGAATGAACAGATAATGTTTTCTAATCGAAAGATACAAATACAGATGTGAATAGGAGGTGCATTGTTGATGTCGTTGTTGCTTTTTTTTCCGTTTTTTTTTTTTGTTTGTTTGTTTGTTTGTTTTTTAGAAAGGTTCACACGGTATTACTGAGGCTACAGTGCTGCATCATGACAGGGTTCCCATGGAATGCAACAAAAAGTCAAGTAAACTGGGGGTTTTTAACTTTCAAGCAGGTGTGAGCGAGTGGTCAAACATGAAGCTCGCAGGACAAACAAAGGCCACATTCATTAGCAGGAACACGTGGTGCTGCATGATGCATTTATAGCATCCTTGGTAACTGTGGTGTATCTTAACCTGGTTTATATTTTGGGAAATACAACCAACTTCATTCATTAGAAAATATCACCGATTATAAAAACAGTTCTGCACACGTCTCTAGTTGAGAACTGGAGTGATGTAGCTGAGGTTGAGGAACTGTCAGAGCCAGAATTCACACACCATGCTGACACTGACGCTTCTATAGTTTTTGCCGTATACATTGTGTTTAAGTCTTGCTAAGAATGCCTAGCTACTTTGCAATTTCGGTCACTTTCCTGACGTTAGTTAATTTACTGAAATTGTGTTCCTTCCTCATTGCGACATTACTGACCTCTGTAGGCTTCTAAGTAATATGAAAGATGCTAAAACCGAGGTTCATGAACTTCCTTATTTGATTACTGATAACATGATTTCCTTTTAATTAGTTTCTCAGACGCAGCCCTCAGCAGACTGCATTTTATTCAAAACTTTACTGCATGATTTCTTACACACACTAAATAAATAGCACATATCACATTCAGGCTAGCGGTCTTTTCCCCGTAAACCAGGACCAGGCTCTGATGAACACTTTCACAATCCCATTTCTACATGCAGAAAACCTTCAGAGCAGATGTCACACTCTCTTCTTGGGGTCGCAAATGTTTAAGAAACATTTCATTCCAATGTATACAAGCTATGTAGAAGGATGACAATAAAAATTCACTTGACTTGACAACATATATAAAAGGTAAACATATATAACATATATATTTTTCGATTGGTCCTTCATATATAATGCCAAACAAATGCATCCTTTGGTTTGTTTAACTGCATTTTATTTGCTACCATCTGTTACCATGGTGAGAAACAGGATTAACCAATCAGGATCGTGCATTTTTTTTTTTTTCATTTCTTTTTGAAAGCTACTAACCAGCTAGCTACAGTCTGAGCTCATGGATATCGAGGTGACAGCCAATGAAATGGCCTAATGGAGAAGATTAGAGAAGACGAGAGAAGAAGATGGAGAAGATTATGTTAGATGTAATGCTATTTTAATCAATTTCAGTGGAGCTGTCATAAAGTTATAACATTATTAATATGGAAAGACTGATTGATGGAAAATCACACATATGGTTATAATTATTCTGATCACACAGTGATTTTATCTGAGCACATTTCCTCCTCCGTATCTGAAATGAAGTCCTGGTTACACCACTGCTTTAAACTCTCTACCTCTACATACCGTATCTGTGATGGTGTAAGCACGTTTATTTCTTTTAAAGGGATACTCTGGAGTTTCTCAACCTAATCTCGATCCACTGCATCTGTAGTTCATGTATGATTACTGTTCACAAGACATTTCAAAACAGACAGAAAACCAGTTTATTCCAAACTCACATATAATGGAAGTCTACAGGCATCTGGTGTAAAATTATTAAAAAATTATTCAAATTCTAAACCACAAAACCCAAATAAGAGAGACATGAGAGAAAATCCAGAGGCTCAGGAAGGCATTTTAAACACACAGACAGGATGTACACAGTGACATCATGCTAAATGAAGTCATCGTGATGTGTCAATCTTTTTTTTTTTCGTGAAAATGAACAGTGTGGTTGATTTTTATCTAACAGAACATGTTCGGAGAAAATATACAGCATAAGATAAATGACAGTGATAATGTCGAATACCAAGTCATATCACAGACTTATTTATAAAGGAAGAAGTGAAATGATTATATATTATATAGCACAATCAGAATAACTTTTAAAGCGCTCTAGATTTATACTTCTTTTCTAAGAGTGTAGAAATGTAAACATTATTATTATTATTATTATTATTATTTTTATGCAAATTACACTCTTTGAAATGGAAGGTTAATGTCCTACTTTTCCAAAAGAGGAAAACTAAAAGAGGAAACTTACTGCGGTGTATTTCAAGAGGAACAAATGGAATAAAAAGACAGCACGCCTTGAAACTAAAGGGCAAAAGGTCACTGATGGTGGTGGGGGTGGATGTGGAAGGTTGGGGGTGGTGGGGCGAGTAAAGCAGTGCCGTAAGATTTTATCTGAGTTTAAGTAAGGTCTGGTGTTATAGTATGCGGCTGTATTCTGCTCATTCTTTTCATTTCTTTTTGCTGAAACTGTATAATCTATATTCTTTTTAATTGACTTGTCTCCAGGTATCTAAATCATACAGATTTTGTTGTCTCAGATATTAAAGAAATGATTCAATGATATTTAAATGTCCTTCTTGTAAAATTTCATTAGAGAAAGACGTCAGGTTCATGAATAGAAGTATTATAAAACTTTGTTTATCTTTGATTCGACTGCGTAACCGCTCATCCAGATGCTTTAAATAGTTTCCTTCAAGAGTGTGGCATGAACTGAAAACTGAAGCTTTTTCTTTGTCTGTATTGGTATGGGGTTGTAGGGTGCTGTATGTACTATGTGACATTTGCTCCTGGTTTTAGTCTTTTCCTGCTCTAAGTCAATCACTTCACCTCAGGAAGAGCTGTTAATTAGCTGATTAATTGAATCAGGAATGTTGGGAGCAGAGAAATCACTAAAACTGGGATTCTCCAGGACCTGAGTTGGGAACCTGTGAATTTAATAAAATTTAAGTATGAAAAAAAAGTTTTGTAATTCTTTTAAACTCTAAACACTAATTCTGCAAGAAAATCTAATGAGTGTCTGAAATAAGTTATGTTCCTAAAGAATCTGGTGTAGCTGTAGCTTGCTTTTCTGTGTAGTGATGGGCAGTATGTGAAGAACCGATTCTTTTAGAATGAATCTTTGAAGTGAACCGACTCTAAACGACTTGTAAATGTGGAGCTGATTATCTTCGGTCATACAAACCTTTTTGTAACAGATGAGTCAATAGAAACTGGCAGACATTTAAGTTCTGTAAATGCCCCTCATCCACTTTAAAAAACAACAACAACAACAACAACAATAATAACAACAACCCTGAATGAATCAGTGAGTGAAGGAATCGATTCACTTTGTATTCTGAACTAAATGAACCGACTCATTAAAAAAGAAGCGATTTGTACACCACTATGGCAATGTCGTCGTCGTCTGACTGTATTTATCATCGAGTTTTGCAGGTTATGTTATGCAAAAGTGCTAAGCATGCTAAAGTGAAGAGTCGGAAACCACCACCACCCCCTCGGGAGCGCGCGACGCAACGCGACGCCGCACGACACGACGTGCAGCGCGAGCTCGGAGAGCCACGTGCTCTTCTGCACGTACACGTTCCTTTATTCGCACCAGCAGTTACTCACCATCGCGCACGTAATAGTCGTAAGCTGGGTGTGCACAAGCAAGGACATACAGGAGGGCTACCGAAAACAAACACAAAAACAAAACACGACAGTGTTGATGAGCCAAGAAATGTACACATGAAAAAATAAATAAATAAACAAACAAACAACTCCGTTCATACATGCATGACGTCACGAGCACATATCTACAGCCTGCCCTACAGTGCATAAACATATAAAGTGCATATGCACAATGCATGGTGAAAATGCATGGTGAAATTCTTTCTTTCTTTCTTTCTTTCTTTTTTTAAAAAAAGAGTTGCTTTTCATGCAGCTTAACTCTGTATCTCTTTTAGGAAAAGAGTGCAAGGGTGGAGTTGCTGGATCTCTGTTTACGGATTAAGGATTTATGGTGTGTGTAATTAGAAACCGCACTGAGCTATGCTATGGAGCAGTTATGTAATCACTTCCCTGTTTCCTGTGCGCGCATGCTGCACTGCACATCTCACTTACAGCTCATCTGAACCTCTGAAAATCCGAACAGAGTGAAATTCTAATGCTCTTGGATCATGATTAAAGTGCAAGCATGGCATTGTGGCATTGGTATTACATTTTTTTTTAAAAAAAGTATCTGGATGGTGATTAAGGTGATTCTGTGGCACTTCTAAAGCATGCACTTGTGAGTGAAAATGCAAATTATTCTGCAAATATGCTGAGAAGTTGAATTTTTTTTCTTGAGACTTCCTTTTTCTTCTTCTTCTCCTTCTTCTTTTAAATGAGCTACCCTGCAAAAATACCTTCTTTGCCATTGTGGCCAATGCCTCCTGCACGCAGGGTTGCCACATTGCATGCACTTGTTTATCCCAGTCTTGAAATTCCACCTTAATGCACAACAAATCTCCTCCAAAGTGCAGCTCAGGCGCATGCATGTTGAGTAATGAGTGAGAAATAATCAACAACAACAACAAAAACACTAGAAGAGGTTATAACCACTATTCTTTTTCCAGGAATGAAGTGAAAAAATAGAAGGTTTGGGTGAAGAACAATCTGGCAACCCTGGCCACCAGTCTGGCGTAAACAAGTCGGGATTTTAGGGCGTGTGTCTTACGAATGGCCTTTCAGCCAATCACAGCTCACATCCTGCCCACATGGCTGGGTTGTTTACTACAAGAGCCGGAGAGAGGAACAGATAAACCCAGGAACTGACTCAAACCGGCATCTACAACACACACACACACACACACACACACACACACACACACCCAACAAGTGGTGTGCCTCAAAACACAAACTTCTGTACTACTGTAGACAAAGTACTGAGGGTTACATAACTGTTCACACACACACACACACACACACACACATTACATTAGAAACATCAGGATGATGAGTGTATTAGCCGAACATTTAAAATGTGCATGAGATTCTTCTTTAAATGCAAACACTAACTGTTCATTTTTTTTTTAAGTGGTAAGTTAGCCAGCAGTGTTCACTGTTCACTTTACTGTACAACCTGTAAGGCATAAAACACACCATGTCATGCTGTAAAAGGAAATTAATCAGTGACGGGTTAGAGTAAGAAAGTGGAGTTACTGTTAGAATACAGAAGTTGACTATTTTTCTATAACAGGATATCCTGAAGTGTTTTATCCATCTTACATCACAACAGTTTTTAAAGTATTTAAGAATGATATTTCACACTTTTTATCCATTTATAGTTACATTTAATGTTGCGTAACGTCCATGAAACAAGTTTGTTCCTGTTCTCACTTACGTTATAGCAGCTATAAAGCGTAAACTCCTCTGTCTTGAAGATGTCAGAAATCTTAAAGTTGCACCTTTACCTGACTGTTACAAAGCGCTGACACTGGAGACTCCTTCCATAAATGTTACATAAACATCTCCTTACAGAGTAAATAATCATTTAAAAAAAAAAAAAAAAAAAAAGCAGCTTGTCATGTTACTGAGAAACTGTAAAGCATAAACTCCTCCGTCCTCAAGACTTTCTCCTGATGGAAAATGTACTGAATGTGAAAAAGCACTGACACTGGAGACTCCTTCCGTAAATGTTTCAAGTTTCAAGTTTTGTGCATAAAGAGGGCAATAAGACAGAGCACAAAAAATGATAAATAAACACTACACTAGTGCAAAAAAACACACTGTAAACATTGTACACAGACAAAAAACAGCACAAAATGATAAACAAATGCTAAACTAGTAAAATAATAATAATAAACATTGTAAACACTGTATGCAGTCAAAAAGCGACACTTTAGAGGATACAGTAAAGGTTGAGTAAACATCTAACAGAAAACTTCAGCATATTAATGATTAATACATCTTTTTTATTATTAAGAAAACACATTTTTATTATTATTAGTCTTAGGTTATGTTGCTTGTTTGAGTCCTTGTGACTGAGCTGTTGCTATAGAAACGATAAGGTATTAGATTATAAACCTGTGATTATATTCAGAGCTGCTGTTCTAGAGAATTAATCAACGCCCTCTGAGCTGAAAGCTCCTGAAAGTGGACACGCTTCGTATTACAGACGCATCCATCCGAGCAGAAATGTTCTCAAGCTGAAAACGCACCAGTGACACGCCCACCGGGTGCACGCCTCACAGCACGCGCTCCTTCAGCAGTCCGGTGCGGGTTTCCTCGCGCGCCCGGAGTGCGTTTTTGGAAAGGTTTGCGAGTCGGAGCCGGTCAGAGCAAGTTCAGAGTAAAAAAAAAAAAAGAGGGGGAGTGTGAGCTGGAGGAGACTACAAGCAGGTACGCAGTGTTCATTCAAAAATACTAGGCTATAGATCTGGATATACGTGAATGCGTGCGTGAATGCGTGCGTGCGTGGTGGTGCGTTGAGCGCGCGACGTTTGCGGGTTTGTTAGGAGAGCGTGCGGGTTTTTTTTATTATTATTATTATTATTATTCTGTAATACGGGGCTGAGTGAAAGTAGTGAGTGAGTGAGTGATTTGAGGGCGTGTGGTGGAGTGGCTTTTGGCTTCAGGGACATTCCTGTAAGGAAGAAGCAAGCGCGTGCTTCGAGTATTCATGTGAGAACTTTGAACAGGGAGATATTCTGGAAAAACAAACAAACAAACAAACAAACAAACGAAACATCAGCGCGCGCGCGCGCGTGTGTGTGTTGCATATAGACGAGCAAGCTTGCCTGTGATACACGGATCTTTATTGCACTTATACTGCAGTAACCAGAGGCAGGAGAAGCGCTGCGAGTAAACAAGGTGGGTATGAGTATGAATCTCTCTATAGGCTTCTGCATTGGGTGTGACGTCATCCATACATCGGTGACGTCGGCGGGTGCTGTGAAATGATCCACTAGAGCGCGCGGGGCGATGGTGCTTTGTTTGCCTTGTTCTCATGTTTCAGGCTTTAGAACCTTGACTAGAACCCGTGCAGTGCAGTCAAGGCATTTCCTGTGGGTGATGGATGTAATGCAGCTGGAGATGAAATGCCACACACACACACACACACACACACACACACACACAAAACACTGCTGAGCTTCTTAACTGTTTGTGCAAAATGTATGGAACCTGTGCATTATTGTTACAATGGATCACGTGACCTGCAGGATTTGTTTCCATATGAACCAACCATGCTGTTGCTAAAACATTTGCAACAACTGCATTTATTAAAAGCAGACATCAGAAAGTTTATAGAGTCGCAGGAGCATGGTGCAACAGGAGGAATGTCGGACATACACTTGGAAAGCACTGAAACTTCTATGAAGATCGCTTTCACCCATGAATCAGCTCTTACTGGAATCGTGGTAACTTAAAACCAGCTTCGCATCATGCTTTCCCAGTGCCTTCCATTGTAATGGCTTTTAGGGCTGAACATTCCCTCCTTATTACGCCCATAATGGCCATAACTGTAACCAGAACCACAGGAGGGAAAGTATACTGGTGTCATCCTGTTGCAGCCCACTCTGATCTTCTCTCATGCTAATTCTAATGATCGAGAGAAAGTTCAAACAAACCAAGTCGAAAGAAAAGGCTACGACCTTTAACACCGTCCCTCGGTCTGACTGTAACCGGTGGCGCTACGTGATTCGGCTCATGTGAGTCCTGAACTGGTGATCATGAGACCGTGATGTTGCTGTCAGGTTTTGACTGGTTTTCGTTTGATGGATTGATGAGTCACAGTGTGACACCCGGTCTTTCAGGATTTTGCATCATTTCATGTCATGGTGTTTGAATAACTCAGCCGGTGAGTGGCCACATGCCTGATTGCCGGGCTGCTGCTTCATGCTGTAATCAGCGGGGGTTTGAGTGTACACTTAGACTTTAATTATCACATTGTGCTCTGTTTTATAGTGTAGTATTTTTAACATCTTTCTTACCTAATCACTTCTAGTCACCTGCCATAGTTCTCGGCAATGATATTTGATTACAGTGGAGTAAATGAGACTCGAGGAGTAGTGTTTTTTCATTAGTATAACACTTTTGCTAGCTTAAAGCTACGATCCAGTAAAGTCCCGTTCAGCATGTAACGGCAGCGAAGCGTCTACCTTGAACGGTGTTGGTTCGTTAGTTGAGCTGTTGTGTTGTTAAACACATCGAAAAGTATGTCTTTACTGGTGGAAAACAACACACGAGTTCAGTTCTCTACTTACAGGAGATTATGTGAAGAATAAAACACACTGTGTTGTGCTGTTACAGGAAAAGAATCAGTGACGAGGTGGTGTGATGAAGAAAAGTTACTGAGAATTAGTGAGAACTTGAAGTTGATTATTTTCCTATAACAGCACATCCTGGAGTGTTTTCTTCTTCTTATACCACAGCAATTTGCCAATGATTACAATGGATTATTTACTAGACTGATATATTTTTATCCCTTTATGGTTGTATTTAATGTTGTGGAATGTTCATGAAATTAATCAGTTCCTATTATCACGTACGTTACAGCAGCTATAAATAGTCGTTCCATGACTTTTTCTTGTGGTTAATTATAAAAAAAAACTTGTCATGTTATGAGAAACTGCAAAAAAACGTAAATTCCTCTGTCCTGAAGACGTCTGAAAACTTAAAGTTACAACTTCATGTCTGACTGTTACAAAGCTCTGACACTGGAGACTCCTTCCATACATGTTAAATAAACATCTCCTTACAGACGTTTATGTGGTGCGTTTATCGTACAAGTCGCTGTGAATGAGCTGTTACTATAGAAACAATAACGTATTTAAACCTGTGATTTGCTGCTGCACTACTGTTACTACTGTAGTGTTAATTTGAATGAATGAACATTAAACTAGTCTTTAAACCAAACTTTAACGTTTGTAACCTTTTGTACAAACTGAGTCGTTTGCATGTGTGAGACCAACCACAGGAAATGTTTCTTTTTCTGTTTCCTCTGTGCAGCTTTTCTCTTGGTGCAGCTGATCTCCCACAGGAGTAACGATGGAGAAGGTGCTAACAGCGACGGTGCTACCGAGGAGCAGGTTAGGGAAGCGCTCTCCTCTGGGAGCCTTGGTGTGCAACTCTTCAGCAGAGGGTCTTGTGGACGTAGGAGGACACGGAGACACTGACGGAGCTCCTGTGGTTTCCGGGACCGGAGCTGGAGCCCACGGTGTCCACAGGGTCAAACTGTACCCGGGACAGCGGGTACGCAGGAGCACAGAGTTGTAAAGTCTGGAGATATGATGTTTCGTTGATTTGCTTTCAGTTTGATCTAATCTGTTTTTGTGTGTCTCAGGTGTACGTACATTGTGGTGGACAAGAGCATGCTGGTGTTGTGGAGCAGCACAACCACGTGGACAACGAGGTGTCCATATTCGTACAGCAGCTCAATCAGCGCGTACACCGGAAACTGGAGGACGTGTGGTTGAGCCCGTCAGGAAGCGTCGCTCACTCCGTGTCATCATCAATCGACGTGCCAAAAAGGTTTGGTTCTGTTATCATCAAGGATTTCTGTTTACTTGAATCTTCTCAGCTTGGTTCTGATCGTCTCTGATCTTCTGTTCAGGAGCGTAGAGAGCGCGGACATGGATGAAATCATGGCTGCTATGGTGCTGACCAGTCTGTCCTGCAGCCCAATGATCCAAAGCCCTATTCATGGAGAACCAGCTCCAGGTTAGCTGTCTTCCAGATTCTTGGTGTGACTTCCTTCACCATGTCAAACGTTTTTTTTTTTTTTTTTTTTAAATACACACTTAACTTTGTTCACAGCGTCCAATGGGACAGACAGCACTGGTAGTGAAATGTCCGATGGTGGTTACTGGAGCTGTGACCACGGAAACAGCAGTCCTGCACCGTCTCCACCTGACGCCGAGGCGGACCGCACCCCTCCTGTCGACGATGGCCTGGACATGGAGATGGATCAAATGTTGTTTGATGAACCAGCACCGAGGAAACGCAAGGTAAATGCTTCCTTCTGGTCTTGCAAGGTTTAATATATAGCAGGAGATTTTGTGGAACTAAATCGTATTCCTATCTGCTTTATTTCATTTAGAACTCTGTGAAGGTGGCGTACAGGTGCCTGTGGCCAAACTGTGGCAAAATCCTCACCACTATTGTAGGCATGAAGCGCCACATTCGCACTCTTCACCTGGGGTAAGTATTCGAGTGAGACAATTATGCTGTTGCTTCCACAACAGGAACCTTTTCAGAAACTTTTCGGGAACTCACAAGGAACCAGGACCCATTTTTATTCCAGAAATGTTTAGTTACTGCTCCAGAGTAGGTACCAGGAACCAGAGCTTGCTGATTGGTCAGTGGCATGCATTACAGAATGGCCAACACGATGAACAAAACAATTCTTCTAGGGTTCCTTGGTTCGTTAAGGGTTCTTAGCTTGTTAAAGAGGTTCTGCATGAAATCCCCTTCACTGTAGTAGCGTCCTTTTCCTTAATGGTCACGTGCTGGAATTGTGGAATTCTTGTTTGAAAATGTTCCTTAGAAAGTTTAAGTAGAAACATGTATTTACTGACAGAATAGTTCAGGGACTCTCTGGTTCCTTAACAAACCCCAGAACCTCAGTAGAAACACATCATAACTGACAGAGTATTTCTCTTTCTTTCCTCAGAAAGTTTCAGAACTTCAATAGAAACATGTCTTAACTGACATGTAAAATGTTCCAGAAATAGATAATTTTAACAGGATTATTCCAAAGTCTTTAAGTTTCTTACAAGGTTCCAAACTTTGTTAGAAATGCAAATGCAAAATGAAATTCGGAGCTTCTTCTCACGGTGCACTTTACTTGTCTTCACTAGCAGACAGAACGAACAGGAGCGCTGCCAGAGAGAAGAAGACTTCTACTACACGGAGATCTACCAGGACGTGGAGCAGTCGTCAGCTCCGGCTGGCTGCGGCTCACCTTCCAGTCCGAGCCATCAGAGATCTTCTCCCCCGCCGCCGGAGCCTCTCCAGCCCAGCCCGCTCAGCCAGTCGGCCCCCAGCAGCTTCTGGCAGGTCCACTCCGAGCACTCCTACCAGGTAGGTCACATGACACGAGCACCTCGTCCTGACGGCGTTGTTGAGCACGGTGTGTGGCTCACACGTCTCCTAATCCATTACTAGAGTCTTACTGTGGTAACTATGGTAACCGTGAACCATAATACTACCACGATATATCGGTACTTATGTTTACTGTTACGTTACTATGGTAACGCTCTCGTAGTGTTGCTTTATAGTCAATGGAAGAAGGACACATATTATAGATTTTTTTCCTAAGTCGTTAACAAAAATATTGTGTCTTAATGGTTAAAAAATCTTTGTAAGATGTAATGGTCATGCTTCACATAAAATAAAATAAAATCCACTCAGATATTGTTCATAATTTATCCTGTTTTACAAAAACATAGCCCTTCTCTCTTGTAAGTTTATCAACCTGACTGTGGTTAACCCGGGGTTTCACAAGCTTTGGTTTGGTTTTTTTGGTTTTGTTCCAGAAACCCAACTAATTTACGTAAGCAATGTTTCAGCGGAAACATGTCTAAGCTCTAACCCTGGATTAACAGCTGTCATACAACATGGGGCTCTCAGGTAGCGGGCAAGAATTGGCAATGACTAGTCTGAAAGGAAGTTGTGTAAAAAAGTATAAACCACTGCGTTATACAGTTACGGAATGAAATTACAGAATTATGTAAGGAATAAAACACTCAGTGTCATGCTGTTATAGGCAAATAATCAACTATTCACCAATAACAGCATGTCCCCATGTAAAGTGTTTTTTTCCTCTTGTCATAACTTTATCCATTTGTAGTTATATTTAATGTCTGTTAGTTCCTGTTCTCTGTGTAAACTCTTCCATCCTGAAAATGTCAGAAAACTTGCTGTTACTATAGCAACAATAACATAGTGTATTTATATAACAAGTGCATTAATATAAACCTGTGATTTGCAGCTGCACTGCTGTCAGAGCTGCAACAAAATTCAACAGCGTTGTTGTATGATTAAAAGTTAAAAAGCTATTTAAGTTTGACGTGCATCCAAGCATGCAAACCATAGAATTTCGTAAGGATTGTGAGTCTTTTTGTAAGAATCATAACTCATAGCGGCTCTCTGGTGTGTGTGTTGCTCCAGGCTCCGCCTCCTGTTGGTTTGACTGTGTGTAAAGCCGTGTGTGTGCCCGCGCCGCCTCGCTGGACGCCTCTCGTCACGGCACACCAGAGCAAACAGGTCAGCCTGCTCTTCACCAGCTTAACCTTTCACTGTAAATGTGTTGAGAAATTCTGCCAGGGTTTTGGAAGTACGTGCTCCACTTCAGAGGTGCTGATCGAGCTTCTGCTCTGTGTTATGACTCAATGTGACTCATCATGACTCTAGCTGAGTGTGAATGTGTCGGTGTGCACGCTGCAGTTTTAGGCAATAAAGCAGGCCATAGTGTCAAATCTTAAGCAGAAGGAAAGGTTAAACAGACTGTTTACTGAAGGCTGTAAAATGTCCATGGTGTTTGTTTTTGCCTTTGTTCTGCAGCCACGTTCAGTTATTGCACACCATCTAGTGGACAAATGATCAAATTGCAGGCGTTGGATTTATTGAGTTATTTATTTGTGTAAATATTTGATATGTACTGTATTTAATTGTTGTAATTTATTGTGGTAAATTGTGACACTTTTCATAAAATATTATGGCTGGATTCTTTAGCTCTCAAACACAAACAGAGTGATTGAAAATGTCTGATGTTTTAAATGATTTCTTTCTCACCAAATCTAAAGTCATGAAAATACTCAAAGTATCGTCCTGTGGTGCATATAATCTGCACTGTGAATGATGTAAAGTCGTGGTATGATGATGTGTGCTGAGTTTGTGTTTCTTTTCGTCTCCAGGCCGCTCCGTTTCGTCGACGTTCAGTCAGCGTAGGAGAGCAATGGCTCCAGAACAACAGCGCCCCCTCCAGGCCTCCGCACCTCGCCAGTGTTTCGCCTCCGAGAAGCCACTGTGCCACACGGTTCGTCCACTTCACCTATATATATATATGTATATATATATATATATATATATATATATATATATATATATATATATATATATATATATATATATATCAGCAGTGTGTCTAGACCCTTAGCATTAAAGTGTCTTAAATATTGTATTAGAATTAACACATCTTCAATTTATAGGCTTTTTAGCATAGTTCTATGTTGGTGTCATGTAATTTTTTTAAAATATGTAAACCCATCACACACACTGAATAATAAGGCTCAAAATCTTGTGACGTCACATGTTCCCTAAAGCTCTAATCCACTAATGCTCTAATCATGTTTTATTTTCATGATATACTTAATGATCTTTACAATTAACAAGAAAGCATGAAGCATAGAACGTCTGAAAAAATTTAAAAGGCTTGGCAAAGGGTGTTGTAGTTTTATTTTTTAAATAGCTTTTATATTTCATCACTGAACTTCGCTACAAATTTGTTCTTAAGTTAATTTTAAAGTGGCAGTAAATGTCTTTAAAAATCATTTAAGTTAACGTCAGGATACACACGGCGATTAGTGTTCAAGGAAATCAATAATGATAATAGTAATAATAATAATGATGCATTAATATATATGAATTGTAATGTATTAATGTAATGCAAATGTAATAAATGATAAATACCAAGACAGAGAAAGTACTTTAATTAAATGATATATGTTGATTTTTCTTTAGTTTCTTTGCTTCGGAGACTTTAGTTAGTGTTATTAGGTGCTTCACAAAGTAATGAGGTCTTGTAAACTAATATAATAACTAGGGCCTAATATAAATGTGAAAACCAACACTAAGAATTACAGTAGATGTAAGATATAAAATTTTAAAAACTTTAAAAAGAAGCACTAATACAGTAATGTAGAGATACAGGCGCAGGTAGTTATAGCAGTAGCGAGAGTTATAGTAATAGTAATGGTTATAAGAATATCCACATCATCTACATTATCGTCATTATAACTACATGTTTGTGTGTCCGGTTTTTCTGCACTGTCTGTAATGTTGTGTTACTGAGTCGTTAATGTTTTCTTGTTTGTCCTCGTGACAGGAGGGTTCGAGGCGAGGCTAAAAAGTGCCGGAAGGTGTACGGTATTGAGCACCGGGATCAGTGGTGTACGGCCTGTCGCTGGAAAAAAGCCTGCCAGAGATTTTTGGACTGAAGCTGGTGCTGAGCTGAACGACGTATGAACCAGAGACTGAGAGGAAAAAAAAAAAAAAAAAAAGAACAAGTGGATCAGCTTCGCTGCGGTGGAGGGAAACCAGAAGAACAATTTTTTTTTTTTTAAATTCTGTACTTTTTGTATGAGACGTTTTACTGAAAGGTGCAGCGTTCTCTCATCGGTGCTGATTTAACTCTGGACTGATCTACACCACACCTCGTCTCTCTCTCTCTCCGTCAGTCTTCCTGAGGTCGTCGAGGTCGTCTCGGGCTCCACTCAGTGCCGATTTCTTTCTTCAGCACGCAGCAGCCATATTTTTTTGTAAAGGCTCTGATTAATCAAGGATCGTGACACTCCGTATGGTGATGATTGTTTACCGTGAGAGATTCGCAGTCATTCCAGAAAACCTGACCGTCTTTCTGTTTTATTCTTTTCTATTTTCAGCGATTCGAAAGAGGTCTCCTTTTTATGGAATGACGTCATTTTTGTTGTTTGTTTTTTCAGGGGAGGAAGTGAACGGCAGCTCGGCGGTGAAAGTGAATTGTATGGACGTGCTTTAAAAGCATCCACGCCTTTATGTTTATGTATGCCATGTATACCAGCTAATATGCTGTTATGTGTTTTATATACAAACAGAGCAAAAAAAAAAGTTGTTTTTTTTTATATTGAGATTTGTAATAACTGTGATTGCAGTTATGATCCGTCTATTTCTATGTCTATCTCATATCTTACGTGCGAAAGACATTTTCCTTTTTTGGTTCCAGATGGTGAATTTGTCCAAAATTAAACTATCAAAGATATTTGATGACAGATTTGATTTCACAAAACGTGACCAGTCTTTGTATTGGGAATCAGCGATGATTGTTTTTGCGCTATTTAATTTTTATTGTACGCTTAAAAGATTTTTTTTGTTCCAAATGAAATCCTTTTCTGTTTTCCTGTTTTTAATTGTATTTCTGATCACTCAGTTATTATCACTCAGCTGCACTACTTTGACTTGTGTAAAGATGAAATTGATTATAAATTTGTTTCAGCATGGATTTATAAAATTTTGTTGCTAAAGACACATTCTGAGAAGATCTTGTATTTAAAAACCAAACAAAAGGAAAATTCTTTCGAAAATTTCAAAAGTTTCACAAAACAAACAAAACGTGAAAAAAAAAACAAATCAGTTTAATGGAAACTCTTAATGTTTTTGGGTCCAAGCATTTGATTCATGGTTATGTTTTGAACTGTTATTATGTGTTGACATTTGAAACGTCCACTCTGACATTGTCTTCTTTATACAGCATTAACGAGACCTACAGATATGAAAATGAAAGAATGTTCGAGGAGGTTCATCATCAGGAAATTTTTTCACCAAAGTCTGACATATCTTCATACGAGCTCAACAGTTACAACCTGTACAGTATTTTGCATGAAATGACTCTGGAGTTTTACATTTTGAAATTGTCATTTTCATGATTTAATACACTTTCTATGTAAGCCAATGTGTCCTTTTTCTACTTATTTTTTCACATAGAAAAGCACACACACACACACACACACACACATATATATATATGTATATAATGATGACGGATTCTGGAAAAGTTTCTGAGGTTTGTAATATCGCTTCTGATAATGAAAGATCATGTCCTAATAATTTAGAAATTATTTGCTCTAGATACTTTACATTTTTCTTCTTCCTTCTTTCTTCTCTTTGTTTTGTTTCTTTGTGTCTTTATTCTGTCGCTCAGAAGGAACTCAAAAAGATATCAAATATAAATATTGAATAATTTGTACTCTGTAAATCCTAGACTTAAAGACTTAATCGTATTTCGAAGAGGAGGGATTATTAAAAAAGCTGTCTAACAAAATAGCGATCACAAATCCACTCACAGCTGTAAAGTTCAGCAGTGAAAATGCGTTTTTTGTTATTTTATCCGATTATAAACTCGTCAATGTTTTGCACTTTGAATTATTGGCTGATATTTTTTTTTAATTGTCCTTCAAACAGCCCATGTACGATTTGTTATTCAGTCTCTAGACCAATCAGAAGTCGGGTCAGTTCAGCGACAGGTTTCTTCTTCAACAGCAGTAATAGGCAAAGATTTTCAAAAAAGAGACAAAAAATAGGCAAATAGAAGAAAATAGAACGTATTGCTTTATATGAAATGTGAATCTTAAGGTATTTAACTTTGGCTCTGAATTCAACTATCTGTAATTCAGATTAAAGAAAATTTCCAGCAGTTTGAAAAAAAAAAAAAAACATAACCCCCCCCAAAAAATATCTGCAAATAGAATAAAATAGAACGTGCTGCTTTATGTGAAATTCTTCCCCAAAATTATTATTAGAAATCTTATAGAAATGATTTGCAGTATAAACAGCCCATTCTGTGCCCAGTTTAAAGCTTAAAGCTGAGTGTTTCTATTCTAATCCTAAAAGCTAATCATGAAAAACTGAATTATTCATTAATTTAAATAGTTTGTATGATGAACAAGCGTAAAATCCACTTTAGATTCACTCATCCTGCAAGTAATAATTCACAGTAGCACAAAACAAACAAACAACATCGAGACACACAATCATTTGCTTCATGACAAGCCACAAAAGAAATAGTAAACTATTTTATTGAGATCGTTTTTTTTTTTTCTATGTACAATTAATATGATGAGCAATATAATGGATTATCAGTAAAATTAAAAAAAAAAGAATTATGAGTCATAAATAATCATTTACATAAATATTTTTTTTAAATTACAAGTGTTTGGTGTTGTTTTTCTGATGTAAGGAAATAAAAACCTGATGCAGAAGATTTTCACAGCTGTATTATCAGTGAAATTGAAGCGTTTCGGGTTCCTTTGCTGTCCGAATCTGTTTTTCTTCCTCGAAGTCCGATAACAGTGGGCTTCATCATTTATAGGGAGGACGGACTGTCGTGTTTTAATGACCTCTAGATGTCAGTGTGGTTTTATTCTCTGAATAGATGAGCTGTACAAGCTTATAGAAAGCTTAATGGTTCTTCAGCTGGTCGCTCCTCCACGTAGAACGCATTAGGAACCATTAAAGAACCGTTCTTCTCTAAGAGTGTAAACAGTGTGTGAAAATCTTACCATGCCCTCCTGGAAATTTCTAGAATTTTGCTACTTTTAGACGTGTTAACAAACTACAGTCCCACCAAGAACTTCTGTTATTTCATCATTTAACAAAAACTAGCACAGAACCACTGCTAACACTTTCTATGAAGGCCATATGTATGTACCTATATACTGTATGAATGACCTATGAATACATTCATAACATATTACACTTCTTACACGTGTTATTATAATTGTTTTTATGTGGAAAGGCATAAGTTTAAAGCAATGTTTATAATGCAATTTAAAATGGTAAAAAATGCATTATAACCAGTGTTTATAACACATTATATCACCATAAGAACCAAATAAATTCAGCTTTAGTTTGCTTAATGAATGTTTAGTCAGAGATGATTTATAAGTAACTGATATACAGTACATTGACAGTCATGTGATATTATAACCTAAGTATAATAAGTCGTAAGTTGTATTTGTGAGAAATAACATTTTAAAAAAAAGTTTACATAAACAATAACGTTTATTACATCAACCGATGTCTTATTTCTCTGAATTTTCTTTGCCCCAAACTCCTCTGCAGCCATATATGTAGATTTTAAACCTTAAATTTACATTTTTAAAAAGTTCTTTGAGTAGTTTCTTGGTATGATTTCCTATCTGGTAAACTATCTGGTATAATTCATTTAAAGGGCTTATAATGTGTTATAAACTACTACTGACATTGTCAACAATTCATAATGCGTAATAAGGGTAGCTATAAAGTGTAATGCATTCTCATCAGTAATTATAACAATGTGTGTAATGACATACGGTATGAATGCATTATAAACATGAAATATGACCTTCATAGGAAGTGTTAGAGGATGTATCAGTTACTGATTTTTTTACGTTATTATTATTATTATTATTTTTTATCATTCATGAATATTATTATTTTAAAACTGAGACAAATCATGTGCATATTTGAAACTGAAAAACAGTCGTGATTGTACAGGGATCCTAGTGTTAGTTAGCACACCTTGTATCTAAAACACTCTATTCCTTACAAACTACAACATGTACTATGAGTGTCCCGCATGTCCTTGACTATCTTTGCACGCTAACCTATTTGCAATGCATTGTGGGATTTCAGGAGTGCACTGAATATTCACACTAGCAAGCGACATTCACACTAGCAAGCGACAAAACTAAAGGTGAATTATTTCCTATCTACGTGAACGACACTGAGCCGCCATTTCAGGCGACATTTGCCTTGAAATTTTCTCAATTCACTGTGAAAAGAGATATGACGATTAGCGTGAACGATTCCTCGGACCAATCCTATAATGTGTGCGAGCCGTTATTTCTTCAGTTCCCTGCTGACAACTTTAGTTCTTGCCTTTAACTTGTTCCCATTTACTGTTTGACGCACAAGAATAAAAAAAAAAACCCTTATAACCGTTGTTTCTTCATATCCTGACATACACGACCTCTCATTAAATGTGTATAGAGACATTATGAGGAAAAAATGCTTTGAAGGAAGTAGCAGAGACTGTTGGTGTCTCTGTTGAGTGTACGTAGAGACATTACGAAGAAAAATATTTGCGTTTATCTAGTTCACTTTAGAGACTTTATATAGCTACTAGTGTTTCTCATCGGAGTTTAAAAAAAAAAAAACACAAAATGTTGAACAGGCCACGCCCAAAAGAGACAAATTACACGCGATCTGAGAGACTTGCTAGTGTGAATGTAGGCTAACTAGTGCACTATATACAGTAGATGTGGTTTCAGGCATAGATAGAGTTAGCACACCAAATTCCAAGTTAAAACATCCCCAACGTTACCTTTGCTGTCTTTCATGGGATTAAAGTCTTAATTACGAGTGTCAGACCCCACTGTTAATGGCTAACACTTGATATTGACTGTTCAGTGTGTGTTATTTTTCAGTATCATCTGACAAAATGAAGTTTCTGATAACTGATGAAATAAAATTTCCTGATAGAAAAGAAATAAAACGTTCTTGGCAGAGGACTCGGACATTTGCTACTGTGCTGTAAAGGTCATTTTTTTAATGAATGTGAATTAAGAAGTGTGTGAACAGATGAAGGCTTTTCTGGGGAAGTGTAGCGCTACTGACGATGCTCACACCTCGTTCTGCTGGGTGATGTCAGTGGACACGCTGTTGAACTCGCTAGCTCGAGTGGTCATGCCCAAGTACTGCTTTAGAAACTCGCTGAAGCGTTTCTGGTTGTTCCACTTGCGGGCCGACTTGCGGACGCCTATGAAGCCACCGTATCTCTTCTGCATTGACCGACCAGGGTCAATGATCTTCCTGTAGCCGTACTTGCTTTTGAGGAACCCTCCGAAACGTTTGGTGAGGTTCACCGGTTCACCCTCTTGGTCGCTTTTTAGCTCCCAGTCCGCAGCCTCGGGTTCTTCCTGCGCAGGCTGAGGCTGAACAGCCGTGCTAAACTGGGAGATTTGGTTCTCTTGGTTGAGTTCGTCCAAACCCAAAGCTCGTGCCATGTGGTCGAATCTTTGCAGGGTTCCAGAATACGTCAGACCGCCGTCAGATTGACCCATCGGCAGGACAGCTTCCACTTCCTCCTCGGCTCTTTTCAGCATCGAGTTCCCTATGGACAGGGACGCCAGGGGTTCTTCCTCCAAGGCGGTCTGACATCTCTCCCATGTGAGGCCCAGAGAAACCCTGCTGCGACATTCCATCATACAGACCTGAGATTGTACAAGGACGAGCAAAATGTGAGGCAAGATTTCTCCAGTTAACTCTGGTTCCACATTTTATCACAAACGCCTTGTAAAAAAAAAAAAAGGCCAGCGCACCAATTCCTACTTCTATAAAATCTAATCAAGATGCCTTTGTGAAGGAGGTTTAAGTCACGACGCATCAAATGGTGCGTTAAGAAAGAAGGGAAGGGAAAACCCCCCATTCTTGTTTCACCCAGAGGAATTAATTAGCTGACATAAACATAAAAGGAGTCGTGAAGAGAAATAAAGATTTGGGAAAGAGAGAGGAAAAAAAAGGAAAAATGCTCCGATTCTGTTCATTCATGCTGCAAAGTTTTAAAGAACAGCCCAAGGAGCTTCCCTCAAACACCAAACCGGGACGGCTCGACTCCATCAGTTTCCGCCACCGGCCGCGCCAGATGATGTTGTTGTGTTTTCCATTTAATTATGTGCAGAGTTAATTAGATTACCACAGCTGCTTTAGAGTCAAAAGACAGATTAGTGATTTCAACCCCTCAAACCCTTCCGATCAACATCAAGAAACATTGAGATGTAGAGATTCGGAAAGAAAAAGCATCCAAATTAAGGAACATAATACATGCGTGCTGTAGTCTAATTAAATATCTACATAAAATGGTTAACGTCTAATGCGTGTATTATCAGCTGCGTTGAGTGCAAAAGTTTGTACACCCTTACAGATGTCATTACCACAAACAATACAAATGGTTCCAATGATATGTTAAGATATTAATAGTGAAAACAACAAATTATATTTCTGAATGTCATATATTAATTTTGGATTTTTTTTCCACTTTAGGGAATCATCTCAGATTTTTTACCTCTTTTTATTACTTATTTTTATTCTGTTTTTGTTTCTTTGTGCCTGTTTCTTAATAGTAGTTTTCCTAAACACCTTGCTATCATTTTAGCCCATTCAGCTGCTCTGTGATAGGTGAAATATTTGTGAAATATTTTCTGGTTTAGCTGTCGTTAGAGCTTAATGTGACATGTTTGAGTAAATTAACTTCAGAATACATAACGCTAATAAGGAGAACTCCTGAATGAGCCTCTATTGCTGAAATATTTAGAGAGACATTTCTCATTTCTGTTTTTGTGGATATCAAATATAAAATAGAGGTTTCCCTCAGAAAACTTTTGCACTCAACTGTCTATAAATCCAAACCATATTCTCCCAAGGGTACAAAGTGTAAAATGCTAACAAGATATTAAAGGAGAGAGTTGTAGTTCCAGAAAGGTACAAGACTGAGAAGTTTTGTCTGGGGGCGGGGCTTATTTCTGGGCTGTAAAAAAAATGCAAACAAGAGCTTGAAATAAAGAAACTAGCAACTTCTACTACACAGCAATTTTACAAAAACAAATCACAGTTTTACTAAGGTACCTTTCAAATGATATGATTATTACAGGTCTGGAAACACTTTTAAACATCACACACTGCACCTTAAATGGATATTATTTCATGATTGATATTTTTTTCCCCAAGTGTCTCACCAGTGTGTCAAAGCCGTGGTCTTTGGGAAGGATTTGGCTGCAGGAGAAACAGTCTCTCTGACAGTCACTGCGTCCGGGGACAAACAGCCCCATTAGCAGGAGAACCCATAACGGCATCTTCATTATACACTGATTGTAGTTATAGCTGAAATTCTGGATACAGAGAGAGAGAGAGAGAGAGAGAGAGAGAGAGATGGAGAGAGGGAAAAGATGATGATTTCTTCCATCACTCTAATTAATATGACTGAATTAAAAAGAAAGCTAAAAGAAAACAGCAAACCAGAGAACAATTAGAGCAGCATTTGACATCTGCAGTCTAATTAGCACCATTGTGGAACAAATTTCAGTTAAAAAAAAAAAGCCAGTGAATGTCTGAGTAGATTAAAACCATTGACCTTAGATTACTATCAGAGAGAAATGCTAGAGTGTGCTTGTGCGTATGACAAACTCCGCATCTGGCGAGTACTTCATTAGCAAAACTCATCATCGTCTCTAATTGAAGCTTGCATTTAGCTCGCGGTGTAATGAGACTCGAATGGAAAAGAGAAAGGGAGAAGAGGCTCGGGTTCACTACTGTAGCGAACGGTGCAAAGTCACTACAGAGAGAAAAAAAGAGAAAAGACAACAGCAAGAGCATCTAAAAGATAAAAGAAGAAGAAATAGGACTGATAATAGATCAACATGTTGACAGGTTTTCCATTTGCTTCGGAAAACAGACCTTTCGCGAGGACTTTGAGGTCAGCCGTGGACGCACTGAGAATTTCAGTAAAAAAAAAAAAAAAACAATGTAGTGTCGATACCACCCGGAAGATATTTACCAGCCAGTGCAGAACCCAAAGAGAAGGCAGGGTGAGAAATTCCAGGGCAGATAAAGTAAATTATAAACAGTACACTATATCTAGAAATGTGAAAAAGAACTGCACACACTGGTATATTGATTTTCTGAGAGCTACAGGTCTCATAAGAGTCATGGATTATATGATTATTTACCTGTTCACACTGGTGTAGATGCATTGCAGGCTTTAGAGATGAAATAAAAACTCAGAGCAAAGCTAACAGTGTAAAGAGACCAGACAGATGTCCGGACTTGTTCTGAAAAATAGTTTATCCATCCCGTATTTCCGAATTTACCCCCATTCTTTAAAATCACTGGAGTGGAAACAATGGAAGACCAAGAACATAACATTCTGCTCTGGAAAATGAGCTCAGTGTCATGCTCTTATAGTAAAATAATCAACAATGAGGCGTTGTGATGAAGTGGAGTTTCCGTAATCATACGGAAGTTGATTACTTTCCTGTAACAGCATGCCCTGAGTTGTTACACAACACCAATTTGCCAACGGTTACAATTTTTATTTGTCAAAAACGTCATACTTGTTATCTCTTTATGGCTGCTTTGTATTTTTATGGAACGTCCTGTTCTCACGTACGTTATAGCAGCTGGAAACAGTCGTTTCCTCTCCACCTTCTGTTTTTTCTCTCTCTTGAAGTAAATAACAAAACAAAAAACGCAGCTTGTCATGATACTGAGAAACCACAACATGCAAAATCCTGTCCTGAAAACATTCTCGTGACTGTTACAAAGCGCTGACACTGGAGACTCCTTCCATACATGTCAGGTAAACGTCTCCTCGCAGAAAACTTCAGAAAACTTGTCAAATATCATATCAGATTTTTTTCTTGTTAAACAACATTTTTTGAATATTAAATTTAGATTATGTGGAGCAACAAGTCCCTGTTACTATAGAAACGGACACATATTAGAACGAGTGCATTAATGTAAACCTGTGATTTGCCTTGTAGATGGAATTACTGTCAAAGCCGCTGATTTAGAAAATAAAATCGAGATATGAAAGAATTTATTATTAGTTTCAGATTAGCTAATGTAGACCTACAGTATCCCATAATACCCAGATAACTGGACATTTATAAAGCTTTCTTTGATTAAATCCAATTAACAATTTGAATTGAACCCAAGACCTTATGGAGTTATCTCAGAGGAGACCAGCTCAGTCTCAGATCGGATCGGATCAGATCGGATCGGATCAGTAAAGAATAAAACAAACTGCTGCTTTTAGATGGCTGAAGAGACACAAGCAGCAGCGAACAGAACCTCAGGATGCTGACCCAAGCACTATTCTTTCGTTAACACGTCTTTTAGTTTTTCTTGTGTTCAGTCCTGAATGCTCCTCTGATCCGTCATGTGGAGATGATCCTTTAAAGACCACCAGTCCTTTTAGCTGAACTTGTGAGTAAAACAGTTAATTAATAGCCAAATGATAGTTAACTTGCTAGCAAACCTATTGGGTTCAGGGCCGCCGGAGCAACGGGGGGCGAGCTGGCATTAGACCCGGCGCTTCAGGGAACAACAGACAGGTCTGATTCAGTTGAAAATCCAATCAAAACTTCCAGTTCCAGCTGAGGAGTGGGACATTTCTCCTAAAGGGGATCTCCTACGAGCGATAAAAGGTTAACCGCGTTTTGGCGCTTAATAATTGCACATATTCTGAATCGATTACAGGAACGTTCCTCAAATCACATTCTTCAAATAAAGTATGTAAGAAAAATTGCTGGAAAAACATTTAGCGAAACACACATATTACATAGCCTAATGCTAGCTAGCTTGTTATTGAACTGACTACTGGCTTGGCCTGGTATAACTTCAGCTAGCTAATGTTTGCTAGCACAAGGCTAATAATGGCTTACTACTTAAATTAAATAACTATGTAATATTAGCTGGTAGGCTAGCAATATTAGCAGAGTGCTGTTTTTAGGTAGCTGGCTAGCTTAGCTTATGTTGCTAAATAAAGATGTGTCATTTCTTTCAAAGTTGGAACAAATAGTTGCACTGTTTTTACTCAGGTACAAACAAATGATCTGTTTTTATATTATTTTTAAAAAATAAAACCTTGATATGGTTTTGTTCTACGAAACCTCGCTTTCGAATACACCAGTGTCGTGTTGATCGAAAATGAGTCGACTCTTTGAAGAGTCGAGTCGCATTTATGAGGTTTTTTTTTGCCATTACACATTGTTTAATTTATTTATCTTCATAAACGCTTAACTGGAAACCTGTTTCATACGTCTGAGCTGTTCGTTTGCATGAAATGTGAGACGTGTGTTTGACGCTCAGCTTCTGTGTTTTATAACTTATAGAATTACATTTTAGAAAACATAAAGGAAAATTAATGCTATTTTGTTAAGTAGAAAGTCGAGTAAGATTTCATTAAGCGATTTCAGACTGAAGAACAACAATCGCTGGTCTTTTAAATAAATAACTAAAACATTGATGAGCCACTTGGGAGACGAAAGAGTCGAGTCTTATTGGCGAGATGAGTCAAATGATGTGACTCACGCATAAGAGATGAAACTCCCGTTATTAGACTTCACACTGACAGCTGGACTCCAAAAATAATAATAATAATAATAATAATAATTAAAACGTGATGTTGTTTGTACGCATTTCCATCATTTCAGATGTTTTTGGAGAACATCTTCTGTGAAATAGAGCAGGCTAAGAGCTTAATTAAGTTCGTGAGGCGAATGGTGCTGGAAATCACGGCTCATTTCACAGGTTCATCTGATAATTGGTGATAAACACCAGAGGATTCTCAAACACACACAAATGGAGACGTTGAAAATAGTTCACGGGAGTAATTATGACCAGTCAGGAGTCCTAATCGCAATATATAAACTTTATATCCATCTAAACGTGTGCAGCTTACGAAAACATCAACATCACGACACTCAGGCCGCCGTCACCGGTTATCCGTTGAATTATTCCAGTAGTTACGTGACCACGTTCATCTCATTCAGCAAAACACTAAAGGAAAACAAACCTTTAGAGAAAACTGCCATTTTGAGTCGAGCCATTCTGCAATAATGTCTTGGCGTGAGGAACTATAAATGTTATCAAACCCACAAACTCACAAAAAGAGAAAAAAATGCATCTACATTAACTTTTGGTTTAAACAAACCTCATAAACACTATTTTAAACAACACTTGGATGCTAATTCTAATAATACAGATTCATATTTAGGTCAAATTTCTTAATGTTTAGCTAGCTAAGCTAGTAAATACACTTTTTTTCAACTTAGACTTCCTCAGGTTTTTTTTTTTTAAACTTTGAATCTGTTACGTCAGAGGATGACAACGTGGTACAAGGAAACTTTTAGCCACACAATCTGAGTGCTAAGCTAGCTAGATAGGTAGCTTAGCTAATATTAGCGATGAATAAAATGGTGGTTGTAATGGCAATGTTATATTTTGCTATTATTTAGATGCTGTTGAATAAAACACTGAGACAATCATGATGTAAATCAAGTCATGAGTGATAAATATGAGCTAGTTTACAACCTAGCCGGTTAGCTGTGTAAGATAACAGGAGGTTTTTTTTCCCGGATTTGCATATTTATGTAATTGTGTATGTTTTAAGAGTTTTTAATGATGCTAAAAGTGTAGATATGTTCCTAGGCCACGTTAGCAATTTTTAATGATGTATTAAATGTACATAGGCTATTTTTTAATTAATTTTTTTTGTTTTTAATTTTTTTTGCATTTTTCATAGCTATTTTAATAGTATTTTTAAAGATTAGACAAAGAGGAAGGTCATTCTGAGAAAGAAGTACGTTATAAATAGCGTACGATGCGACCCGTCCGTCTCTCCAGCTCAAGCACGATTGCACAAATGATTGTAACAAAAGTGAAGAAGTAATCAATGGAGGTTATTGTCCAGCATGTAGCAAGACTCGGTGCTCTTACCGCTTGATTTAAGATAACCATTAGAGTTGGTTGTAAACATGCTGAAAGCATGCGATCGATGAAGCGACTAAAATCACTGTAGTTCATTCTGAAGCATAATGAGGTTTACGTGTTTTGAGAGATGCGACACAACGGATTGTTCAGGGACCCGGCGAGAAAAGCCCAATATTAGGAGGTTTGATTACTGGGTGGATTCATCGTCATCATCGTCATCATCGTCATCATCACCTCACTGTGTGGTCCAAGGTCACACGTAGCACACGTACGCATGCCGGCGTCACACACAAACTAGTCTCAGTAGTACTCTATACGTTTCTGCCCTTTTATAAACAGAAGATCGACAGAACTGTAATGAGGTGAAAAAGAAAAAACAACCACGCAGCGATGAGAACACTGGAGAGGATCTGAAACAGAGTCTGATTTCATTATTAACATTTATAACGCTGCTTACGTTCCGAGTGAAGGAATCTGCTTTGGTGGGCATCTTCATCTACAGCCGAGTGCAAAAGTTTGCACTCCCCATGGATTTTCAATGAAAAAAAAAAGGATATTTCTTACTTAGATAGATGGATGAATGGGAGAATTGAAGAAAGAAAGAAAGAAAGAAAGAAGCAAACATGCTAGCAAACAAATAAACAAAGGTGGGACAGAACAAACAAACATAAAAATAAACAAGCAAGCTAGCAAATAAAAGAGGGGCAGAAAGAAAAAAGAAAGAAAGAAAGAAAGAAAGAAAGGATTGACTGAAATTCTGAATGAAACAGGGAAATGTACTTCTGCTTAGACAGATAGTTCAAATTTATTGATTCGAAAGGAAAATCTGAAATGTTGTATAATTTAATTTCATAATTCCAAGATGTAAAATGTGGGTGCAGGATGACAACAATCCAAAACTTTATTAAAAATATTATCCAAAATATTAAGCTGAGAGGATTCAAGCACGACTCGGAGGAACCCTTTGTCCTGGGGGTGTACAAACTTTTGCACTCAACTGTAGCAATAGAAATGCATTCTGTTATGGACAATAAACACAAATGAATCATTGGTATATTATGGAATGCAAAATGTAAAAAGGAAAATGTCTTGACTTTTTAAACAGTGCAAAAGTTTGTACACCCTTACGGACAAAAAGGATTCATTTCAGATTGTTAGCATTTAATTATTAATTAATTACCACGAATTAGCATTTTCTCTGTATATTTTTTCTGACTTATGACTTATAACTTTTTCAAACGCAACAAGCAACATACCATCAGTTAATATGTTTAAGAATGTGATTGGAGCAAAAACGTATAAACCAAAGGGGAAGAACCTGAATGCACATTTTTATCTTACTAAGCAGTTCAACATTCATGCAGATCAGACCTCATTTATTTCATATATTTATTAACATTAAAGCATATAAATATTGTTAAATTACATTTTCATTTATTTTATTGTTTCTATGCACACACACACACACACACATTCAGGAGAGCACCTTAGAGCACCAAGGAGAAAAGTAATGAAGTACAAACGACATAAAGTACAATATGCTATGTGGAATGTGATGTGCCAATATTTTATATCTACAAGCCTTTCCACAGATAATCTTCACATCTCCATAGCTGTGCTCGGCTTTCTGGAGGGAATAAACATCAGCCTGAGCCTGAGGCTGATGAAGATCATGGCTAAATCTTTGCTTTTTAATCGCCTTGGCCAAAAACAGGGTCTTATTAACCCTTTCAGAAAGTGAAAATTGTCTTATAGAAAAAAACAGGTCTTAAAAACTGCAGGTCTTTGTTTAAAATGTAAAAAAAGTGAGTTTAGGTTAAAAAAAGTGAAAGAAAATATAAATTAACAAAGAAAAGCACTTTTGTTTGAAATCAAACTTGCATTTGTGGCAGTTGTTTAGGGTTAATTTGTTGCATCCCACGTTTTTTATCCTTCGACTGAAACATGAAGACATACCAGAAACTACTGACAGAAAAATCATGTAAAGGTTGTAGGAAGAAGTGAATGATTAAGTCACACGTGTGTGTAATCCCTTAAAAATGTCACGTGAATATTTCCTTTTACGTTCAAAGCAGAGCCTTAATTTAACACTTCACAGAAGAGAAGCCTTTAAGCTGAAGTGCCCTGGGGTTTGTAATGATGATGGCGATCGCGCGCTCGAGGTATTTGCATTGATCTCAGTATGAATCAGTCGATGAAATAATAATGAGGGGATCGTGGAAATAATGTGGCTGTTATATGGATGAACAGAAAAGACCTGAGGCATGTTTGCTGAAACCCTACAAACGACCAAGTATCAAAAATCTTCCATTTAAACTTATTCTAATGGAAATTTTTAATGAGTACAAAACATTACATATAAATATTACAAGTGAAATGGTCATTCTTTTAAATTTATATATGGTGAATTATGTGGAAATTAATAGACTTTAAGAATAAAATCAGAGGTAAAGGAGGTGCTGGACGTACCTGTGCTGAGGGCAGACGTGTACCTGTCCTGAGAAGACGAGTGAAATGAAAAAGCGTCAGTAGTCTCCTGTTCTCTGCTCCTGTAAGGATGTGAGAGGACGCTGTTGCTCGGCTGTCTTTATAGCGACACGCCCCTCTCTGTGCACCAACCCCTGAACCCTCCCTCTCTTCCTCCATCCATCCCTCCATCCATCCATCCACCCATCCATCCAGCCTCCTTGTCTCCTTCCTTCCTTAACAACTTACTCCAGGAGGAAAGAAAACCCAACAGTACAGCCTCTAATGTAGTGAAGTGAAAAAGTAAACACCATCCTCGATTGTGTCAGGATGGATGTTCTCCTACGCCGTGTATCACACTCACAAAACAGGAGGCTGAAAACAAATTCAGGTGTTTGATTTAAAAATAGTTTGAGCCACAACGTTCTGGGAACATCGCTCACATGACTTCCCCAGGTCAAGAAGAACGAGAAATGTTGCAGCAGCGTTGTAGGAACGCTTATCGATGCTTTTCAACATGAGACTTCTTGAGAGTTTGACCAGATGTGATGGAGAAAGAAAGAAAGAAAGAAAGTACAGGATGCAGGAGAAAAAATAAAGAAAGAATGAGAGAAAGAAAATAAGAGAAAATAAAGCCGCACAGAAAAGAGAGGAAAATAAAAAGAGAAAACAGAAGAGAAGAAAGAAAGAATGAAAAGAGAAAATACATAGATAATAATAATATAGAAACGAAAGAAATAAAGAAAGAAAGAATAGAGAAAGAATAGAGAAAGAATGTGTGTAGAGAAAGAAAGAAAGAAAGAAAGAAAAGGGGGAAAAAGAACAGAACGAGAGGAAGGTAAAACAACAGAAGAAAAGAAAGAAAGAATGAAAAAGAGAAATATATAGATAAGAATTATGCAGAAAAGAAAGAAAGAAAGAAAGAAAGAAAAAGTAAAAAGAGTAGAAATAAGTAAAAAGAGAAAACAGAACAGAAGAAAGAAAGAATGAAAAGAGAAAAAAATATGCAAAAAAGAAAGAAATAAAGAATGAAGAATGAAAGAAAGAAAGAATGAAGAAGGAAAGAAAGAAAGAAGAAGGAAGGAAAGAATGAGAAAAGGCTGTATTGCATTCAGAGATACAAACTTTGAACTGATCATGAGTTCTTCTTCCTTCACTATAAATATTTGAAGACACTATTTACAGACATTTCGTTGTGTGTCTTGGGGGTGTACAAACTTTTGCACTGCAGTGCAGAGATGAAGGCTGAGTGATGTGGAATGTGGATGAAGAGACGAGGCAGGAGAATCCTGACGTTAGACAAACGTGTGTTTATCGTTCAGCTGTTGAATCACTTTATTTCCCACCAGAGCTCATGGCTGTGTTCTGAATTCTCCACTCACTGTGTCATATCGACGCTCTGTGTGTGTGTGTGTGTGTGTGTGTGTGTGTGTGTGTGGGTCAGAAACAGGCAGATGGTCGCTGAGCTGTTGAGTATTTGAGCTTCCATTTTTACCCGCTCGCTCTGTATGAAGTGCGTTTTGCGAAACAAAGATAGATGTGAATGAGAAGCTGACAGAGCAGGATGAGGACGTCTCTTCTCTCCCACGCTCCTGCAGCTTCTCCAACGACTTGATTTTTTACAAATGATGTAAGATCTTTAACCATTCAAACCTTTTCCCAGGAAGCTACCTCAGGTGAAGTCTTCTGAATTTAGAGTCACGATTACAAGACAGACTTTGGCTCCTGCTGAGGTTCCTGACAACAGATCAGAAATCTGAGTTCAGTGTTCAGTGTTACACAATGACACAATGACACAATGACAACAGCACAGAGAGAATGCTGCAGACACACAATCCAGAGAATGTATCCTATATGGATTATATACACAACATACACAACACACACACTCACATGCACACACAAACACACACACACACACAAACAAAATCCAGAGAATGTATCCTATATGGATTATATACACAACATACACAACACACACACTCACATGCACACACAAACACACACACACACACACACACACACACACACACACACAAAACATACATAACACACACACAGACACACAATCCAGAGAATGTATCCTATATGGATTATATACACAACATACACAACACACACTCACATGCACACACACAACATACACAACACACACACTCACAAACAAAATCCAGAGAATGTATCCTATATGGAATATATACACAACATACACAACACACACACTCACATGCACACACAAACACACACAAACACACACACACACACACAAAACATACATAACACACACACAGACACACAATCCAGAGAATGTATCCTATATGGATTATATACACAACATACACAACACACACACTCACATGCACACACACAACATACACAACACATACACACACACACACAAACAAAATCCAGAGAATGTATCCTATATGGATTATATACACAACATACACAACACACACATTCACATGCACACACACAACATACACAACACACACACACACACACACACACACACAAAACATACATAACACACACACAGACACACAATCCAGAGAATGTATCCTATATGGATTATATACACAACATACACAACACACACACTCACATGCACACACACACACACACACACACACACACACACAAAACATACATAACACACACACAGACACACAATCCAGAGAATGTATCCTATATGGATTATATACACAACATACACAACACACACACATGCACACACAAAACATACACAACACACACACACAGTCCAGAGAATGTATCCTATATGGCTTATATACACAACATACACAACACACACACACACACACACAAAATCCAGAGAATGCATCCTATATGGATTATATACACAACATACACAACACACACACTCACATGCACACACACAACACACACAAAACACACACCACCCACAACATACACACACACACACCATAGTCAGTAGTGTTATGAATGTATTGCTGCTATAGTGTGTGTGTGTGTGTGTGTGTGTGTGTGTGTGTGTGTGTTATTCACTGTCAGGACTAAAATCAGTTAATAAATCAAACAGAGTAAATGGTTTTAATCAGAGCGATTCATATTCTCTCCAAAAGTCATGGTATGTTACACATCTGTCTGGTGTTTATGTTCATTAACACTGTAATAAAAGATTAATAAAGTGTAGATCTGATGTCCATGTTTAATAAAGTATTTTTTTTCACCAAGGCAAAGACACACATTCGGTCTTATTTGGAAATTTGGAAATAAAACCAATAATTTCATGGTCTTTCTCCTGTAATCAGGATCCAGCTGAATTAAGAACAGATCGTCATGGCGACTTTGTGAAACGAACTGAAAAAAAATAGCTGGTGAGGATTTTCAATACCAACATTAACCTACTAGATAATTTAATTTAACAGCTAACATTATCCATCCAGCTCACATTCGCTAACCTGACAGGATTTTCTGAAGATTTTCTGTAATGTTCAGCGCTTACATTAGCCAGTTTGCTAACATGAGCTAACCTGACAGGATTCCTGTGTGGATTTTTTTGAAGTCTAAAGTTCAGAGCTAATATTAAAAAGCTAGATCCGATGAGCTAACTGCTTATATTAGCAAGCTCATGAGCTAGCGTGACATGATTTCTGTGAGGACTTAGCATTCATAATCATAAATGTTTATCAGCTTTACATTAGCCAATGATCTAATATGAGCTAAATGCTTTCATTAGCCAGCTAACATGAGCTAAGCTGACAGGATTTCTGTGAGGATGTAACTTTCCAAATAATGAATGTTTATGATCTTTATGTTAGCCAACAACCTCATATGAGCTAAATGCTTTCATTAGCCAGCTAATATGAGCTAAACTGACAGGATTTCTGTGAGAATTTTTTTAGTCCAGTAACATTCAGTGCTAACATTAACAAGCTAGATAGGAT
This sequence comes from Pangasianodon hypophthalmus, assembly GCF_027358585.1. Lineage (NCBI taxonomy): Eukaryota > Metazoa > Chordata > Actinopteri > Siluriformes > Pangasiidae > Pangasianodon > Pangasianodon hypophthalmus. The sequence goes on along the minus strand of NC_069719.1, from coordinate 28,181,457 downwards.
GAGCTAACTCCTGATATTAGCCAGCTAGCTAACATCAGCTAAACTGAGACAGGATTTCTGTGGAGACTTAACATTCTTAATCATGAACGTTTATAATCTTTATATTAGAGGTACATAAGAAGGGGTAAGTGCTTACATTATCTAGCTAGCTAGCTTCATATATTATCTATTGATATATTTAAATATTGTTATAGTACATAAATCCTACTGTATATGTTTATAATGTGCTAAGTTCTTAGGATATTTCAGAAAACCTTTTTTTAGTGTAGTCACTAAACTACGCTTACTCAGAAACTGGAAACTGCTGCTTTAGCTTAACTAGCTGTCCTTCAGAGAGAAGCTATGAACTAAGAGCTAATTCAAGGCCATTTTCGGAACGATAACAGCGATGTTTCAGTCCCACATGCCAGCAGAAATGTGTCTGACCCCCATTAGCTCCTGTCCTCTCTGCCCATCACCTCAGCGACAGTCCTGTCTCCGTCACGGCCGCACAGGGACCTCCGAGCAGCGTCCGCAAATCCACTATATTTAACACAACACATTTCCAAGGTCCATAATCAATCATCAAACACAAATACAGTTTCTTTCTCCTCAGTTGATTTGATGCTTACTCATCAAGAACGCATTATTTAAAATGTTACAGTGATACACACATATACAGTACTGTGCAAAAGTCTTTTTATTTCTTTGTAAAATCTTTGTTATAGATATTTATTTTCTGACTTCTACATTATTGATTCAGTACAAAAACCTCAGATAGTTTTATTTTTTTTTAAAAGTGAAGGATCGTCGCATTTAATATTGACTTTGTTTCATTTATTACTGTTTACTGCTCTTTATAGGATTTTTTCTTAATGTAGAAACATTTAATTTCAATATTTTTGAAGGTATCTTTGCTCTACAGCATTTCTTTGCATGTGCCTAGGACTTTTGCACACTACTGTATATATATATATATATATATATATAGTAATGGTTGTGATGGCATATTCCTCATTCAGATAATAACCATTAGCCAGCTAGCTACCATGAGAATAACCTGACAATAATTCGGAGTAGAATTTTAAAATTTCAACCTGTCCTAAGCTTACTAATTACAATTTTGGCTAATTTTTAGCCATCAAATTAAATACACGTACACACACAGAGTTTACAGCTTTCTTGACCCCTCACATTGAGTCAGTTATCACAGTTGTGTTCGAATAAATGTTTTTACAGAAAAAATTACATATTAAGGGAAATGTCAAGTGCTGAAGTGCAAAACTTCCCGTAAGGGTTTTTATTACATCTAATGTGTAGTGCCGCCACCTCGAGGTTTGACATGTTGTGCATTCTGAGATGCTTTTCTGCTCACCACGGTTGTAAAGAGTGTTTGAGTAACCGTAGCCTTCCTGTGCGCTCGAACCAGTCAAGCCATGAACGTATATCAAAGGTAAATCATATGCTAACACTCAGGGTTAATAATAATAATAATAATAATAATAATATGTAACACTTGTTATTGATTTTTTTTTAGTCCTCTTCATTATAAATGAGATTAAAAAAAACAGTTCTCGGTAGTCGATTCAGCCAACCTTAATGTCTACATTTAACTTCTCGGAAACGTGTCCTTTTGTATGTACCGTGTGAAAGTGCAGCGCTTTCAGGCTCCATTAGAGATTTCTGCTCCAAGTCGACACATGGCTGAGGATGAAGTGCTATAAGTGACACTTATTTGTGCAATAATATTGTGCACCTTTTTTTTCAGCATCACTGCTGCACTGCCCAAACACTGTAATCAGTTCAGTCAGCACACACTTTGCCTTCCTGTGATGAAAAACCTTTCAGGCCATTGAAGCTTTTAATGCGAAGTGTATGGATGTAGTTATGGCAGGATGGCTTCAACCTGGCACTGGCTTAATTGCTCATCACTCGTGTAGCAGAAGGAATGTTGAATACAGCATTCCATTTCTCCGTGGCTTGTTTCCAAATCCTGACCAACCAGGTGATCAGTACGGAAATGATTAGGGTTTTTTGAGAAACAGGGATTTATGAGAAACTGCATGGATAATAATTTTCTGGAATCAGATAAACTTCCTGTTGGCTCAGATGCAAAAAGATAAAATCTCTGTTTAGAATAGGATAAAGCCTGGATCGTCTTGATTGTGATCTAAGCATTAAGTCACATACCATTGAGTATATATTGCCAATAATGTGCTTTTTTTAAAAAATCATTTTCATTATCTCTAGCCTGGACTATTATAATAAAAATTTATTGGGGAACCTAAAAAATAGATTAAACTACAGCTTGTGCACAAATCAGGAGCTACAGCGGCAAAAAAGCAGGACTGAAAAACAGAAAAATGGAGGATTATTCACATTCTCTACTAAACAGTTTGACATTAACAGCAATGCTAAATATGATCGTATTTCCTCACAAAACGAAGTATTGCCAAAGACAGGAGTGCAGCCGCGAATCACAGGAGAAATATGTATGTGACGAGTGACACTTCACGAACAGTCATTATGGTGTACGAGTAAGACGTGTCCCCTGAGGCATAACCATAACAGCTATCTAATAACAGTGGCATTTTAACAAGGAAGTTAGCTAAATAAAATCTTAATATGTATGCTAATTCAGTGACAAAGAAGTAAAACATGTTCTCTGCTATGTAGCCAGGTTAGAACATCTGTTTATTTCTAATGTGCATCAGTTTTGGGACGTTATCTCAGTGGACTTATAAGCTTTTTTATATACATATATATATATATATTATAGAAAATTCTAGATGTCAAACAGTCATTATGGTGTTAAACAACACTTTTAACAGAGCTCATGATGTTGCTGTATGACGTGATATGAGCTGTCATGGCAATTCATGACCTGATAACGTGTAAATGATCATTTGCAAATTGTCATTTCTCACCTCTTGACGTTCGACGTCTTTTCTGTTTTTAAGAAAACACGTCTTTCTCTGATGCATTAATTACATAATCACCCACATAAAAATGTTCATATGAAACTAAGACAGTCTATAATTTAATTTATCAATTGGTTAAAAAAACAAACATAAAATTGTGACTGAATGTTTTTCAATGTTTTCACTTTCCATAAAAATATTTTAAAAATCATTCTTTCTGGCCATTTCAGGAATAGTTTTTCACACACACACACACACACACACACACACGGCTGAAAGGATGTTAATTGCATTACTTTGCTTTGTTCTTTAATTAGGAGAGTCCTCTCATAATCAGCGCTCTTTTCCCTCTGCTCATGTTCTCTTGCGTATTTCTGGTTTGTTTGGGGTTTTTTTTTTCCGTAGCTGATTAGCTAAAGCTTCCTCATTAACCAAAACTTTTCCGGAAGCTTCTTTGTGAATGGACGTAGCCTCTGCACTGCAGCAGTGTGAAAGGCTTTTGGGATCCATCAGCGAGCGCAGTGTAACGTCTACGTCATTGGGAATATTTATAATGAGATGCTGTCTATTTTTAGAAGGTCTCCTAAATTGTGTGTCCGGGTTGAACGCGTGCTCCGCGCTGTCAGGACGTCCCAGAAGAGTGTCTCTGTGACGTATGCTTCAGTGAGTCGATGATTTGCCTAGGTGTGTGTGTGTGTGAGAGAGAGAGAGAGAGAAAGAGAGATGGAGACAGTGAGACAGACGAGTGTGTCCTACAGTACATTCACATGCAAAGCAGAACTATTCTGATATACGATATAACACTCCTGGGTCAAGAAAAATAATGACTTTTCGATTTTGAGTGAATACGCAGCTCAGAGGCATTCAGTCAACCAAGATCATTCTGTTATTGTCTATCTGCATATCCATATCCATATCCATATATATATCGCCTCGTGGTGCTTCATTAGCAGACACTTTCCTCTTTTATAGGGCGGAGGATGGAATATTTATTTTATTTTCTTCATCTGAGATTTATTGATGCACTTGTTTTAATTATGAGTTACACCCCTGACTAATGAAGCTTCCCCCCATTTGAATTCATTCCTCGACGAGTCTGCTGACTCGAGGACGAGAAAAACATCATGTGTTTCTTCTTCCCATCATTTATTTATTTCTTCTTCCAGCTTCAAGCTATGGCACCATATTGTTGTTGTTGTTATTATTAATAATACACGAAATATTTGCCTTTTATTAGACACAATAATTAAGAAAGCTTCAGATGTTATCTTTAAGCAAATCCACTCTGAATGACTTGCATATTCATTTTTATAACTAACGTGATCTTTAACCGCAACCAAGAATGATTTTGTAATGAAATTCTGAGTTTTTAGTTTTGGATTACCCACAATGCCGTGCTGACTGTGGTGCAGTAGGATTTAGCCATTGGTTCATCTCTACCTAAAGAGCAAAATGCGGCAGCGCTTTAGTCTCTTAGTCTGTCCAGCTCTCTCACCTCCTCGTCTTTACACTCTGCTCAAGCAGATCAGCTTTCAAAAGCTTCAACTATCTACATTCATCAACACCATCGCACTTGTTGTCTCATAGATCGCTAACTAGCCGAGCCAAATCTCAGCTGCAGCGTATAGCTGCATTGCATTCTGGGACTTTGAGTCCAGTGTTTCTCCAACGCCTCCACTACTTCTACGCTGGATTTCTCATTAAAATGACATTGCATGAAAATGGTGAGGGAGAAACAGCGAAACCTGAGCGTCATCACTTATATTTTTTCCTCCTATTAAACACCATTGTAACTGCACTAGCAATAACATCAGCGTGACACACAACTGCTAACTTCTCACAGGAATAATGAAAACACAGCACCAGCCATCACATTTGCACCAGAATTGCTGAAAAAACATCAGAAATATTTCATTATAAAGATATTTAATGTTTCAGAGTGGAGGTTTCGTGTCCATAGCAGCACTGATGGATTGATTCATCAGTACGTGTTTGTGATTTAAAGCTTACTGAACGCAGCACGGACTCGTGGTTTGATTATTAATCCCAGAGAGTAATGAGAAGACGTATCTGTCATGTTTACGTAGTCTGTAGGACCTTTCAGTCCGGTCACTCTGTACTTATTGGAGAGCGTAGGCGTAGGGTCTGTCGGGGAGGTCCATTAAGTTAATGCACTACGACCCGTGGCGGAAAAGGAACGGACAAAAATAGATGGAAAATGTCTGATGGAAGCAGGAGGAGGCAGGGACAGTAACCTTTCTGCCGTGTTTATTGGGATGAGTGACACACTCGAGCGGATCTTGAATGAATGCCATCTGTAGAGATTAATCCTCTGAGAGATTTGCCCTTTTCCTGAGACCAACTGAAAAAAGAAATAAAAAAAGAAACAACTCTTCTGGCTGGTGAAGTAAATGTGTGTGTGAGAGAGAGAGAGAGAGTCTTTTCTCTTTTCTCCACTTCACCTCAAACCTATCGATGAGAGGCTGAATTCCTCGAAGGTTCTTTTAATGGTTTAAACGTTCTGCATGAAACCTTTTGTGAAAGGGAAAGCCTCTGTTTACACAGAGTTCTACACAGAACCTTTAAGACTTCGCCAGAGGGACAAACTGAAAAGAAAGAACGAACGAAAGAAAGCAAGAAAGAAATTTTTTGAAATACTTTGTTGAAATACTCAGAAAAGTTGTGGAGGAAAGAAAGAACACAAAAGAGTCATAAGAAAGAAAGAAAGGCAGATAGACAGAAAGAACAAACAAGTAAAAAACAAAAAGTGAAAAACAAAAAGAAAGAACAAAAGAAAGAAAGAAAGAAAGAAAGAAAGAAAGAAAGAAAAAGAATAAAGAAAATCTTTGCAGAAAATGTCATGACAGAAAAGTTGTAGAGAAAAGAAAGAGCATAAAATAATTGAAAGAAAGAATGAGAGAAATAAACAAACAAGTAAAAAGAAGTAAAAAGAAAGGAAGAAAGAACGAAAGAAAGAAAGAAACACAGTTCCTGAAGAATATACTGTGCATGCATGAAACATGAATGAATCTTTGACAGAATAATGGAGGATAGATTAAAGTTTTTATACAAAGAAAGAGAGAAAGAAAGAAAGAAAGAAACCAGAAACAATTTGTTTGTTTACTTTTTTTAATGAATTTTTCTGTAAGGTGAGGAAGACTGATTTGTACCTGAGAGAGAAAAAAGCACTGCGTTAATCTGTACACTCGTTTATGTGTAAAATAAAAATAATGTTGCTTTGAACTGAAAGACGCCTGAGAGATAAACTGGTTGAAAAACCTGATCTCATGACAAAAATAGAAAAAAAAAAGGATGAATCTGAGTAACCAAGTAAGGGCGACATTGACAGATTTTTATATTTATTTTAATTTCATATATAAAAGTATAAAAGGTACAAACTCTGATTCCTCTCTAACCCAAAACCTTCATATAAATAACTTTTAATAAAAAAATGTAGTCATGCAAATTGTTAGAAGTGAAAGATTAACCATGTTGTATATTATATTATATTATATTATATTATATTATATCATATTATATTATATTATATTATATTATATTATATTATATTATATTATATTATATTATATTATATTATATTATATTATATTATACCTTTCTGTAAATCTTGTATGAATAACTGATGGCTTCTCCTCGTTGTTTAAAGGCACAGAGTTAACGGAGGACATTTAACACAAAGCACAATGACGCACATTCATCAGAAACTATTAATGCACCGGGTTGAAGGTTTTCGAAAAGTAATTAACGACATCTTTATCAGTGTTATTGTGTTCACTGGAGGTTTCTGACGCTCGGTGGTTTCAGGCTCGTCCTCCGGCCAGTTAATTATTCAATCAGCTTTGCAGGCCACGTGGTGCGAGCGTGGAGGGGACGCGCTCCCACGCTGCCTCGCTCCACTGCACTTCAAGCAATTCCTCTTCCAGAAATTAGACCTAAATTGCACTCGGCTTTTGGCCCAGATAACACCAAAGGCCTTAAAGGAGAGGATTTCTTCTATCACTGCGTTAGGGAGGAAAAACTTTAAAGCACTAGAGAGAGAATTTCACAGTTGGTCAGACAAACGCAGCGTAAGCTCTGTGGGGTTTTAACAAGCAGATACAGTGGATATAAAAAGTTCACACACCTCTGTTATAAATGCTGGATTTTGTGATATAAAAAAATTAAACCAAGATCAAACATATCAAATCTTTTCCAACTTTAAATGTGAAGTAAATTTCAAAATTTTCAATCCTGAACTGATTATCAATCCTGATGTTTTCAGATCAAGAAAGATTTTGTGCTTGTAAAAAAACAACATTACTCGAGGTTTCTTTTAACGGTTTAAACGTTTTACATATAAACATATAAACCTTTTGTGAAAGGGAAAGCCTCTGTTTACACGGTCCTACACTGAACCTTTAATACTTCTCCAGAGGGACAAGACGAAAAGTGCTAAAGGAAGAAAGAAAGGAAACAACTGGGAGGAAAAGAAAGAAAGAAAGAAACAAACAAACAAACAAAAAAGAGGAAAAAGAAAGAAGGAACAGGAAAGAACAGAGAAAAAAAGGTTTAAAGAAAGAAAGAAAGCACAGAAAAGAGGAAACAAACAAGAAAGAAAGAACAAAAGAACAGAACAGAACAGATGAAAAGAATAAGAAAGAAAGAAAGAAAAATCTTACAGACATGACAGAAAAAAGAGTCGAAAGAAAGAAACAAATGAAACAAGGAGAAAAGAACAGAGAAGAAAGAAAGAGGTTAAAATCTTTGAATTCGTGTGTAATAAAACGCTGATGAAAAGCATGCAATCAAATCTGTTCAAATCAAATCAAAGCCTTTTTAAAAAGATCTCAAAACCCCTCCATCTGGATTCTGCGAGCAACAAAGTTTACAAAGATGAAAAAAAAAACACTCATTTTCTACAAATGTGCAAACCAAGACTTCAAAAATCAATGAATTCCCTGCAAAATTCCCTGATTGGATTGCGAGGCCGAGCACCTGCAGGAACAGATAAGCTGCTTATCTCTGCCACGCACCGAGTACCGAGTGTTTTCCAGCTCATTTCGCACCGAGAAGACAAACACCTAAATGCAACCGTAATTGCAGTTTCACTGTCATAATTACGGCATCACAAAGCTGTGAAAAGTCGCAGCATTATCATTAGCATGGAATATTGTGCAGATGTTGATGGAAAACCACAAGGCATGCTGACGGAGGGAGCCAGAGGCTGCAGGATGTATGCGCCGAGGGTTTTTATTGGGGAACACGCAGCGGGGCTCGAAACACAGTTTAGGGGAAGAAATTGTGGGTGAAGCCATTATCATAAGACTAAGAGGGAAAAAAACAAGCAGGTAAACGCTGAAACATAATGAAAAGGATAAAAACGAGGATTTAAATTGCAGGCAATGCGATTCACACTCAGCATGTTTACACCTTTAAAACACACAGGTGGAGCCGATGATGATGATGATGATGATGATGACACACATGGAACCGATGTGATCTCTAGTTTAAGTAAAAGGAAGAGTAAGGAATATCGGAAAAATGAGCAAAGTAGGTAAACATTATAACAGCGATCATGACACTGCTACACACCTGGATAAGGATATGAACTCTCACAGCAACTCATCACATGGTATAACATCTGCCATGGTACGGTCATGACGGCTATGTCAGGTTCGTGACAGGTTTATGTCAGGGTTATATCAGGTTTGTGACAGGGTTATGTCAGGTTTGTGACAGGGTTATGGCAGGTTTTTGAAAGGGTTATGTCAGGTTTGTGACAGATTTATGTCAGTGTTATGTCAGGGTTATATCAGTTTTATGTCAGGTTTGTGACAGGGTTATATCTGGTTTATGTCAGGTTTGTGACAGGGTTATATCTGGTTTATGTCAGGTTTGTGACAGGGTTATATCTGGTTTATGTCAGGTTTGTGACAGGGTTATATCTGGTTTATGTCAGGTTTGTGACAGGGTTATATCTAGTTTGTGACAGGGTTATAGCTGGTTTGTGACAGGGCTATGTCAGGTTTATGTCAGGTTTGTGACAGAGTTTTATATATATATAGGAAGGTAAAAGCACAGACACGTTTCACTGAGTATATAACTACACATGCAAACAGCATAAAGAGAGGGAATAATAAAGGAAACAGGTTTTTTTAGAAGTTTTACAGGTTTAAAGGTTATATGTATATCTCAGTTTAAAAAATAATGACAGAATATTACAGTCATGGAGAAAAGAAAAGAGAAAGAAAGAAAGAACAGAAATAGGAGAAAAAAGAAGAGAAGAAAGAGTGTAAAGAGAAGCAATAGAAAAGAAAGAAAGAGAGGGAACAAGAGAGAGTGAGAGAGAGTGAACGGAGATAAATCAAGGGAAAGAGAAAGAAGAACCAGAAAAATGAGAACGAAAAGCAGAAAAAGAAAGTGACAAATCCAAAAAGAGAAGAAAAAGAAGAAAAAGAAAAGAAAGAGAGAAGAGGTTAGTGACATGAAAATAAATAGATTTAAAACTTAAATGGTACACATGTGTGAAGAATTATGAAACAAAAGGTTGGAGCAGAGTCAGTGTACTGAGCAGCTCGAGCTGAGCTAATTCTATAAAACTGAAGAAAAGAAGAAGAAGAATTAAAAAAGAAAAAAAGAAGAAGAAGAATTAGAAGCAGAAGATTGGAGTCTAGCTGGAAAAAGCGTATATAATGTTAATGTTGAGGTTTTTGGGTTTTTGTCAATGTGACATAATGAGTCAGAAGATCAGTGTGCATGCAAATACGTCTCTTATCAGTAATTATCTGCGATTTGCTTGTGCAGCTTTTAATGAGAAGTCAATTAGCGACTATAATAACAAATAAAGAGCAGAAATTCTCCGCAGGAGGCACAGCGGGGCTCAGATGAGAGCGCCGGCGGGACGGATGTATAGATACAGTGTTATTCCTGTAACACGAACACAAAAAAAGTTACTGCTATTACTGTGTGTCGCTGTTATTATTCGTCCCAAGTGTCGCATCTGTGACGCGCACTCACATATTTATTTTAAGCTCTAAATGTTCTTCTTACAAATCCACACAGAGCTTCAGTTCATGTTGGACTTACGATAATTATGAGATGAAGTCTTGAAGATTCTACACAGAGTTTCTATGGCAACGCACACATCTGTTACGCAAAAGCATATTGTAACGTTGTTGATCTTCGTAGAGACTGAAGTGCAACACTCTCGGGTTTGTACATCAAGAAAGAAAGAATTAAAACGGAGGAAAGGTGAGATTTAAAAAGAAAAGAACGAAAAACAGACAAAAATAGACAAAGTCTTGGACTCGGAAGTTACCTGTTACTATGACAACGCACCAAATTTTTTAGTGAAATGATATTTTATTTGATTTATGATCTTTGATAGAAAGCGACATGCTACACTCTTAAAAGCTCTCAGCTTAGAAATACGAAGGCTAGTAGAAAAATAATCCCTATCGTTTCCATGGTAACAGCTCATTTACAGGGGCTCCACCTGCAAAAACGATTTAAAAACCTTTTTTTTGTAAGGAGACGTTTATTTTACATTTATGGAAAGAGGCTTTAGTTTCAGAGAAGAAAAAGAGAGGGAACAGAGAAAAAGTATGATGTGTCGGTCTTTAATTCGAACAGTGGGTAAATTGTCGTGGTGTAAGAGGAATAAAACACTTCGGGGACTTTCTGCTTGTGGAAAATAATCAACTTCAGGGTGGCTATAGTAAGAGTTGTGGATTATTTTCCTATAACAGCATGACACAGAGTGTTTTATTCCACACATAGAAGGGTCGCTCATGCAGTAAATAAACGTAAGAAAAATGTCAAAGTTATAATAAAGATGTGAAGTTTTGATTACATCATTATTCTTGAAGCAGCATGTGCAGCAGGTCTGTCTCCAGACGGCTGGTTGATACACACCCCTCCACCCAGCGTGATTCACCACCCAGCATGCATCTCTCCCTACAGACCCTCACACAGACTGCTCGCATCATCTGTGGAGGCCCCCGTTTGCGCAACGTCACGAGCAAGTCACTGAAAAGATTTTTTTTTCCCTCTGCGTTTTCACTTAGCTTGTGCTGAAATTATAAGATATACATGACTGCACTTAAGGACATTTTTTTTTGGTCAGAAAAACAGTCTCAGTTTTCAAGGTTGGTTAAACGCAAAAGCACAAAGTCATATATACAGTAGGTCATTTATTCAGCAGTGATTTGGCCCCTCAAGTTGCAATTTCAGCTCACCGACTTGGGTTAGTCTTCTCAAGTACCAGTTCTGTCCACGTTTACGGCGTGACGTCAAACCAACATGGCCGCTCACACTGTGCACAGTGTAAAGTTCCCCTTCTCTACCTACCAAAATGTTGCATGAATGTTTGAAGGTCACTATAGGAGAACAGAACCAGCAGCCACTCAGGCCTGTAGCTTTAAAAGTGAGCTTAAAGTAGCTGTTTATGAGAGTTGCGTGCTCCGACAGCAAATTAAACACACGCTTTTAATGGAGGCATCTGTGTTTTTTTTTCCACTTTGCACATCAAACATCACGAGGTGAGAAATGACGTTATTACAACTTGCAAATTACCACTTACACATTATGAGGTCATGAGTTGCCATGACAGCTCATATCGAGTCGTACAGAGATGTCATGATCTCTGTTAAAAGTGTCGATTAACACCATAATGACTGTTCATGAAGTGTCACTTGTCACCTAGAATTTCTCGAAAATAAAAAAAAAGCTGAGATAACAACCCAAAACTGACGCACATTAGAAATAAACAGACGTTCTAACCTGGCTACGTAGCAGAGAACGTGTTTTACGTCTTCGTTTCTGAATTAGCATACATATTAAGATTTTATTTAGCTAACTTTCTTGTCTAAATGCCACCGTTATTAGATAGCTGCTATGGTTATGTCTCAGAGGACGCGTCTTACTCTGTTCTTGTCTAAACCATTTCCACACTCCATAATCAATAAATCATTAGCTTCCTTGTAAAACCCATTTTACAGCCGATGTGGTAAATATATTATGCAGTGCCGCATGAGCACCGCCATCCGATACGCAATGATTGCCATGTTAATCAATAAGACCTTTTACACCGGACCCATGAGGCGTACAGAGTGACGACGTTGATGGTTTTTTTTTCTCGAGCACTTTTTCACATCACAGGACTGGTTTCTACTGAGAAACAATACAAAATACAAAAAACATTCCTGCTACATTCTGCAGTTCAGGCTGCAGCAATGAGCTCGCTGGTGTCTGGGGTGTAAACTTCTACCAAATATACAAACCCACGCCATGTTTAAGGCTGTAAGTGTGCTGAAGATGTAATGCGCTTCTTTCACGTGACTCGCTCCTACACTGCAGAGCGCTTGCTCTACAGTGTGACGTCACCTCGGCATGGCTGAGGGGTCTGTCAGATCGCAATTATTCACTATTGTGCAACGAGCAGAATTACTCACTAACTGAATCACAGCTTAGAGTCAGACTGATCTTTGTATGCATTCAGCCATGATTAATAACATCTTCTTCTTGTGCTTCGTCTTACTTTAAATTCCTTGCTTGAATTTAAAGTGCAACTGAAATCAAAATCGGTGTTTCAGAGCTTTTCGTTCCTGTCCCTTAGAGTTATGGACACAAACACGACAATCTACATAGAAAAAACAACAACAACAACAAAAAGTTTTTGAAATATTCTCGGTTTAATTTTATAGCTTGTCACATCATCAAAAATATTTTACTGATGCATACTTGTTCTAATGCAGCCTTCGACTTATGACGTCATTTTCGACCTCCATGCATTCAAGCTACAAAGTGGGAAGAAAAAAAAACATGTTCGTCTTTTGTTAGCAACAAGCTAGCCAGCTAATTGTGATGTGATGAATATTTTCCTCAGTGTAGATTCAATGTTATAGATTTAACGAGTGAATATATTTGTATGTTGATTGATCTAAAGCAAATGCTAGTATATACAGTATAACTCATTTACAGATAAGAAATGCTGCCGTGTTTACGGATGACGCTGTGAGCAGCCATTTTGATTTGACGTCACTTGCTGAACTCGGAGGAACTCGGAGTTGAGAAGACTACCACGAGTTCCCGAGTAGGAATTAGCAGGAATTCTGATTCAAAGGGGAATTTTCATTGTTTTTGTCCCAGTCGGAGATCATGAGTTACGAGTTAGTTGAATGCAGAATAATCTTGCGCTAATATTGGTCCAATTAAATTCCTCTAGAAACTATGTGTCATATACAGTTTGTCCCATACAGTAGCTTGTTATTCTCATGATGTCCTCACTATTCTCCGAATTTAGCTACTTTTCTAAGCTATTGTCAAGTTTGTTTCAGTTCGGCGGAGGTGTGGTGTATCCCGAATACTACTGACTGTCAGACATTTCCACACACAGCCCCTCTGATTTCCTGTTTCAAAAAGAAATACATCAACATACAGAATCGAATCACGGCTCTGAAGCCATTTCATGAGGATTCTAGATATTCACTAAAAAAACTGTATTGTTTTGAGGCTGTATGGATGTGGTGCGTAATGCTCATAAATGATTTTAGAATAAAACTTAAACAAAAGATGACTTCAATGAAGTCATTATATTTAATTCCTGAGTCATTCAGAGTCAGAGTCACTGCGAACGCCCTTCGGCAATGCCACGCTGAGATATTAAGAGAAGCAAACTTTTTCAATTATATTTCAGAGTGGAGTTCCTACACTTTGATTGACACTTGCTTCATAACCGCTTCACTTCGTTTATAATTTGCCCTTGGATATTTTAAATTTAAAGTTCACCCTGCCCTGATTGCACTTTACTTAATGTAATTGTTTTTACTCCAGGAACTGCTCAGGCTCCAGAATTCCCATCCTTTCTTAAGGTAGAACATTTCCGTCTAAGCGTCCTGGTGTCTCCAGCTTCAGTGCTTCAGGAAGGAGAAGATTTTACGCTTTCTCGCTGGGCTAAGCTAAGGGCTGCTTTTCAGGCTCCTCTCCTAATTATCTAAGATCCTTACATTTAATTAGCAGGCGTGAGCAAAGATTCGTTAAGCTACCCCCTGTGTGGAAAAAGGGAGGGCAGAGAGTTTCTCTCAGTGTGTGTGTGTGTGTGTGAGTGTGTGTGTGTGTGTGTGTGTGTGTGTGTGACGCACGAGCAGGCAGCTGAATCAATGAGACGTCAGTGGTGTCTTTTCGTCGTCTGGTGCAGCTTGACTCCGCGTCGTCTCCTGCTGGTAGAGGTCTTGCTGCGTGATCCTTCATGTCCATAAATCTCACGCCTTTCAGTGTAAATGACAGTGAAGTGTGTACTGAACAAATCTGTTCTTCAATACAGTGTTTCAAAAATCATTTATATGGCAGGATGGACAGTCAGTAAGACCTCCTAATCCCTGAACACACACACACACACACTCCATTCGAACAAACACTTTCCTCATGAAGCACAGCATTGGGAAATCTGTAAACTTTACGATTTAGCGATCTAGCGCATGTAACATATCCGGTAAATTTCATCATGGACACAATGTTTTTATAAAATTAATCCTGTGACAGAAAAATACATTTTGTGACGAAGATGATTCCTTCATCATTCATGTTAGCTAGCTGGCTAATGCTAGCAAGGAATATTTTTGGAAAATAATCCACTCACTAATCCCGTCAGGTTTGCTCATGTTCACTCATGTTAGCAGTTATCTTAGCTTATCTACCTGGTTAATGTTAGCACTTTCACATTAAATCAATTAAAATAATTCTCACTTAAAATCCTATCATGTTAACTAACATTAGCTAGCTGGCTAATGTAATCACTGAATATTATTAGATTTTAATAAAAATCCTCACAGAAATCCTGTCAGGTTAGCTCATGCTAGCTAACTGGCTAATGTTAGCACCGAATATTATTGGACTTCATGGAAATCTTCTCAGAAATCTTCTCAGGTTAGTTCTTGTTAGCTAGCTGATTAATGTAAGTAGATAGCCTATATGAACATTGTCAGACATAAAAAAAAAAAAAAATCCTGGGTTCGCTCATGTTAGCTAGGTGGCAAATGTTAGCAGTTAGCATGTCTTATCTAGCTGGTTAATGTTAGCACTGGACTTCAGAAATCCTCATAAAAATCCTCACAGAAATCCTGTTGAGTTAATTCAGTTAGCATTGAACATGACTGGACTAAAATCATATCAGGCTAGCTCATGTTAACTAGCTAGCTAACAATAGTGCTTATCTTATCATATCTTATCTTATTTGGCTGATGTTAGCAGTTAGCTAATCTTATCTAGCTGGTTAATGTTAGCGCTGAACATTTTACTTCAAAAAATCCTCACAGGAATCTTGTCACATTAGCTCATGTTAGCTAGCAGGGTAATGTAAGCAGTTAGCTTATCTAACTGGTTAATGTTATAATGGAACATTATTGAACTTAAAAATCCATTCAACTCTTTTGTCAGGTTAGCTTATGCTAGCTAGCTAGCTATTGCAAGTGGCTAGCTCTTATCTTATTGTAAGCTTATCTAGCTGGATAATGTTATAATGGAACATTATTGAACTTAAAAATCCATTCAACTCTTTTGTCAGGTTAGCTTATGCTAGCTAGCTAGCTATTGCAAGTGGCTAGCTCTTATCTTATTGTAAGCTTATCTAGCTGGATAATGTTAGCATTCTCTAAAATCCTCTCTATAATCATGTCAGGTAAGCTTATATTAACTAGCTGGCTAATGTTAGCAGTTAGCTAATCTTATCTAGCTGGTTAATGTTAGTGCTGAACATTGGACTTAAAAATCCTCACAGATATCCTATTACATTAGCTCATGATAGCTAACTGGCTAATGTAAGAAGATCATCTTATCTAGCTGGCTAATGCTAGCACTGAACATTGTACTTAACAATGTTAACTTACTAGCTGATGTTAGCAGTTAGCTTATCTAATCTAGCTGGCTAATATGAGCACTGAACATTATTGAACAGCTTAAAATGTGTATTCTTTTTTTAAAAAAAATTATTTTTGTGGAAATGTGTTGATCTTTTTGGCCTCTGATGAGTTTCCTGTGCACATTTTCGGCGGCTGCTGTTTCTTCCACAATCTAATCGGAGGTGGCCGAGTCCGTGCTAATGCCACAGTCATAAACAATGACTTCCACAAACGAATTTAATTTATTCAGCCTGATAGAATCTTCTGAAACTGTGGAACAATATTCCCAGATCAGAAACCCTGCCTGCGCTCCTGAATATCACACTCACTAATCAGCGTGTTTCTGTTTTACACACCTGCAGCTGAGGGAAATAATCACACGAATCCAACACACCTGCATTCTGAATTTCTCTCTGCTCTTTCTCTTCTCTTAAATCTCTAAAAAAAAGCCAAATAAATTTACTAGTTTAAAATTCTAGCAGATGAATATCACGTTTCTAGGTACAGTTTCTAGACACTTCTCACTGAAATGGCACTGATTTCTAACGTAGGTGTGAATATTTATTTCGTGTAAATAGAGATTAACACCGTACTTCCAAAAAAGTGTGTTGTTTATGGTTAATGCTTTTTAGATTTATTTATTTACTTACTTACTTATTTATTTATACAAATTTCAGGTTTTTAAATCTGTAATTTGATTTGATTTGATAAGTTTCCAAACACACCAATAATAACGCAATAACGTTTATATAATTCCCTTCTATAAATTCATGTACTATACATTTACCGTATATTTAATTTTACTCTATAAATATATATAATTTTTATTACTCTGCACTTAATCTTTTTTTATGCACTTAGTTTGTGAAGTTTGTCCATTTCACTTGCAAACTAGCTTTACAGAAAAGTTATGCTAATGTTAAACGTTTATACTATTTGTACTTCACGTGATGTGATTGTTTTTCCCACGTGATTCATTTATTTTCAAGGAATGTCTTCTTTTATATTTTCTCACATAATTAATTTTTCAGATGCGATTGCGTCACATGAATAATCTTTGTTCCCCCACTTGTCAGCACATATTGTTCATATGAATGTGCAATTTCAGGGCATGACATGTTGAAATACACCTTCGCATTTCACATGACAACATAATGACGTGGGAAAAAAGGTCACATGATCACATGTGAAATGTGGGGTTTTTTTTTTCTCTCTCATTAAAGCTTTAAAAATGGCTCTGGCATAAACCAGTACTTTAGGTTTATAAATATTTACAGATTCACCAAGTACTTTCACCTTTGATCCTTTATTTTATTCTTTCCCTGCAGTCTACTAATCCTTCATACACACACACACACACACACACACAGAGAGAGAGAGAGAGAGAGAGAGAGAGAGAGAACTCTATATTCCCCACGGGGCCCGAAAGTCCAGATAGCCCTAAGCTTTTTTTTTTTTCTGAAAATATTGCTGATGTCCACTTTCACTTCCTGTCCATGACGCTAGCCCTGGTTCACAGACTCTCTTAGCTTTTAACATTCAGTTCAGATACTAGATACGAGAACGTGGAGCGATATCCAAACGCCTGACGTGTTTATAAAACGTTTATTATGTTAAATTAAGGTGATTTACTGGATAAAACAAAATATTTTTTTTAGTATTGACCATGACCATGACAGCACTCGAAAGCACTCTATGGCTTATTTTAAGAAGGGCCAGTTGTTTACCCATGGTACTTCCTCCTCCACATACACACACACACACACACACACACACACACACTGAGTGAAGATAAGTGTCGCTCCTGAAATCGAACCCTCTGCCTGCCACTGTCTGATTAGCAGCCGGAACAATTACTTTAATCGCGTCATCTTAACGAACCCCTGCGATAAGCAACACTGGACCCACTAATCCACAAAACCCTTCGCAAACACAGTAAATTGTCCCTTATCGGGTTTTATAATAAAGATAAATCATTTCAGAAACACTAAATGAAACACGCAAACATCCTGCTTTAATTAGGCTTTGTTCCTTTTGCAGTTAATCAAACATTTCTACAATGGATGATAATAAAAGTGATTGATTCTGAGGTATTAAATTCTATTATATAACATGACAGTGTGGCATTTCGTAGTTTAGGGCTCTGTGCTAGTGACCAGAAGCATGTGACGTCAAACCCCAGAGATCTGCTGATGGGACTTAAAAGAACAGTTTGGTATAAATGAGTTAAATGAACATAATTCCCCTGCTGTTAACCCAAATATAGTCAATCAGACAAGACGTACTGCGTTTGGCGTCTTGGTGACGTTAGTTTTGCGCTGGATCTGATATACAGTGCCTCCAGAAAGTATTCACCCCCCTGTGATTTTTGCTCTTTTTGCTGTATTGCAAGAATCGGATTATTTTCTGCTGCTTATGAAGTTTACATAAATAAAACTAAGTAAAATATTTAGTTGTCACAATAATTTGAAAATAAAAGAACTCTAAAAACTGATAAATATTTAACCCCTCGGGGTGAATTGTCATTTTTGCAGCAGTCACAGATTTGAGTTGTCAGGGATTTGTCTCTCTGAGCTTTGTGCATTTTGATTTGAATATTTTCTTCCATTCCTCAATGCAAATGTTCTCCAACTCTGCCAAGCTACATGGAGAATGTTGGTGGACAGCGATTTTCAGGTCATTCCTTACATTTGCAATCAGATTTAAGTCTGGGCTTTGACTCGGCCATTCCTAAACACAAACAGCAGCCGTTCCTCAGAGTATAATCTTTTTTTTAAACTTTATACTCAGATCTATTCGTCACTCTCTCAGCTTTCACCTAAATATACTCTTTTATACACCAAGACTTATACAGAACAGACAGAACTGCAGTTGCTGGAGCTGATGGTGGCTAATAGCGGACAGTAGAGGTGTGAGGAGGAGGAAGAGGAGGAAGAGGAGGAAGAAGACAGCAGCATCACAGTGTTCAAAGCCAGTGGCCTTTCCCCAGGACGCCTCGGCTAAACACATCACAGCGGCTCCCTCTAAAGCCCAGTGAGAACTAAAAACACCGTAACATTTACACTAAATTACTGAGCTTCAAAGTGGACTGTGTGTATTTAGAAAGGAATAATTACATCCTGACTCTAAAGAGTCACGCGATGGGAATCTTTTAATTGAATTAAAATTAGAATAAAATAAATAATGGGGTGGTGTTAAAGATGAGGAGTTACTGTTAGCACACCGAAGTTGATTATTTTTCTAGAACAGCACATCCACAACTATTATACAATTTTTGTTGTTTATTAAAGAATGACACATTATACTTTTTATCCATTTATAGTTACAGTTAATGTTGTGGAACGTCCGTGAGACAAATTTCCTGTTCTCACTTACGTTATAAACAGTCGATCTCGCACCAGCCGCTCTTTTTTCTCTCTCTTGAAGTCAATAAGACAAAAAACGCAGCTTGTCATGTTACCGAGAAACAGCAAAGCGTAAAATCTTCTGTCCTGAAGATGTCGCAAAACTTCAAATTAGAGCTTTACATCTGACTGTTACAAAGCTCTGACACCGGAGACTCCTTCCATAAATGTTACATAAACATCTCCTTACAGAAAACTTCACCACATCAATGATAGAAACCATTATTATTAGAAGGAGCGCATTAATATAAATTTGCATCTGCACTACTGTAAGAGCTGCTGTTATAGAAAATTAATCAACACCGAACTTAACATATAGGTCAGCATTATTTCTTTAAAGAGCTAGTTAGCACTGTTAGCAAATTCTGTCGAGTAAATTAGCGGCCTAACGTCAGGTAGCTCAAAATGCAGCCCGCCATTATTGTTTACATTTACTACTAACATATACATTTCTAACATCGCTTGCATTAAAACAAAACAAAAAACTTCTTTTGTATCAGAAATATAGTATGTGATGTTGGAAGCCTCTTGGGTTGACTCTTATGGAAAAAGGGGTGTAGCTACGCAGCTCTGATCTGCCGGGGGGCGGAGCAAATTTCCGGACCTGAAAAATGCAAACGGAAACTTAAAATGAAGAAACTAACCAAATTTACTTTATGGCAAAATCAAGAAACATTTTTTTTCTTTAAAAATTATATGATCATTAAAGGTTTAGATAAAAGTTCAAACATTACACATGGCATCTTTAAATCAACTTGCTGCAGCTGTAGGTAAGATTATTAAAGTTACACGGCAGTTGTTTTGGAGTATAATCTTTATTTCGCGCTGTATATTAATGCATATAGTGTTTATATTTAATTATTCGCTAAATGCATTTATTCAAACCAAGGGATTTGAACTCACAACCTTGTGGTTACAAAACCAAAATGGCTGAAAGACAACCTTATTAAATGATTATTTAGAATTATATGTGATTCTGATATTTACTTTTCTTCTGTTCCTTCTTTTGACATTACCTTCAAGAACGTCTTCAGCACTAAAACTTTGAATTGTTTGAGTGTTTTTTTTTTTTTTTTTTACAGAATGCCAGCTGGACTTCAGCACCGGAGCAGGAAGCACGCTGACATTTCCGTGAAAATCTGATTCATGTAAGTGCGCTGGGTGTGATTCCAGGTGCACCGTGACTCAAGCCTCATTTTCAGCTTCCTGCTTTTAAAGGGCTGGTTGGATTTGTTTTTTTTTTTTTTGGAATTATTACATTTTAATAAAGTTCCTTCTCACTTTCCCATTCAATCCCTCTTTCACTGTAGTGGTTCTAAAAGTCTCTGCTCCATGAGGCATAGCAGAACTTCATGGAGCAAAAACAAAACAAAACGAAACAAAAACCCTAGTTAAAGTCATAGAAATCACAACTCATAATCATCAGATTTATTATTATGCGTCTCATCATGATCAGTGTATTTACAATATATGTGTAATATATGAATAAAAAGTTCTACGGATGCAATAAATAACCAAAATATTTTTGTGCATATTTAATGAGCCAAATATGTGAATAGTTTGATTATATTCATAAAATAAATTTGT
Source organism: Pangasianodon hypophthalmus (assembly GCF_027358585.1). Taxonomy (NCBI): domain Eukaryota; kingdom Metazoa; phylum Chordata; class Actinopteri; order Siluriformes; family Pangasiidae; genus Pangasianodon; species Pangasianodon hypophthalmus. The sequence goes on along the minus strand of NC_069719.1, from coordinate 28,160,670 downwards.
TTATGGGGATTTCTTTTAATGCTTAAATGATCCCTAACTGCTAAAAAGATAAAAAAGGCACCCGTTACATGCAAAGCGGAAGAAAATGAGGCACCTGGAGGGCATTAAATTATGTTTTTTTCTACTACTGAGGCTCCCCAGAGGGCACTTCATCTCGATTTCTTGCATGGAAGGGAGCCTGTAGGGCACCGCGTCACGCATTCTCCAATGGACGAGTGCCCTAGACAGCACTTTATTACATTTTCTCATATATGGGGCACCCTAGAGGGCACTTCAACATGTTTTCTCACACATAAAGGCACCTTAGTGGGCACTTCATCACATTTTCTTGCACGTAGTAGAACCCTAGCAGGCACTTATTCACATTTTCTTGCATGTAGGTGCACTATAGGTGGCAGTTTATCATGTTTTCTCGCATGCAGTGGAACCCTATAAGGCACTTCATCATGTTTTTTCACATGTAGGGGCACTTTAGAGGGCAGTTCATGAAGTTTTCTAGTGGGCATTTCATCACTTTTTTTTTTTTTTCCATTTGAAGTGCAGCCATTAGGGCACTTCATCACGTTTCCTGTACTGTAAGGACACCCTAGAGGGCACTGTATCGCATTTTATCTACCAGAGGGCACTTTCATAGCGTTTTTTTTTTTTTAACCACTAAACCTCCACCAAACCTCCACCCCCTGTACACCGACCCCCTTCCCCCCCAAACCCCAGCAGTTATAAGCATATTTAAACACATTTTTATTTGTAAATTCAGTTTAACTTTGGAAATTACTATTTGATGCACTACATTTCAAGAATAAATATCTTAGGAGGATATAGATAATAAATCTTTCCTTTGTTCAGAGCCAAATTATAACAGATTTATACATTTATACAATTATACATTTACACTCAGTGTCTGGCTCCATCTAGTGCAACAACCGCTTCACACTCTGTAGCTCTTTCATGTGGTCAGTTTATTTAAACCTGTTTTTAGGAAAAGACAGCGCTGAGCAAGAGCTTTTAGGTGCTTTAGTGAAAATGGCTATATATTTTTTTTTTAAATTTCTTTTATGTTTGTTCATTAAAATATAATTCTTCATTAAAATAAAAAAAAAAAAACAATTATAGTATTAAATGAGTTTTACTATAATATTAATAAATATAATATTCTAAATCATTTCTATAAAGTATTTTAATATTAAATATTAAAATGGAATTCATAGTTTGAAACTTTGCATTTTAAAATATTCAACATTATATAATATGCAATAATTATAAATATAATCTTTCATATAATATTAAAGTATTTAATAATCAAATCAAAGTTTTCTTATCAGACAAAAATATATAATGAAAATATTACATATAATATTAAACATTTAGAAATATACTATTTAGTGTAATGTTCTAATAATTAATATTACAATAGTTTTTTATTTTAATCAACAAAAACAAAGAAATGCAGTTTTATTTCTATTTATTTATTTATCTGTCTATCTATTTATCTATTTATTTTTAATAATTATTTTCTGTAATCATTATTTTACCCCCTTTTACCTCTTTGGTGTCCACATGTGGATATTTCAATATTTCAGTGTCTTTTTAATATAAATGATATTTAGGGAGAATAATCTTATGAAGCTTTGAAGCATCTCCACCATGTAATTATCTCCTGCACACAGACAGAGACAGTGAGAAAGTGCAGGAGCTCAGAGCTTAGAGAAGCTCTGAGTTAAAGTATGACGTCATGGATCACCAAACATCTGACTGAGATGTGGAGTGGATGGAATGAGGGCTTATTACCAGCAGATGTCACCACAGCATTATAATTTGACCTGCTTGGTGTCCTGAGTGTAGAAATTATAACAGAAACCAAAAGTTAGAGCTGATGACTTAACAGAATATTAAACAACAACTGCAGTATTGATTAATATACCAATATTAATTATTAATTAGTTAAAAACTGGGTTCAGTGGCAGAAACATTGTGATGTTTGTCGCTGTAATTGCACAACATAGTCAATTCAAAAGATAACAAATGATATTATACATTAGTATTAAATTATTAACTTCATTCAAAGAGATCTAATAACCAAAAAAAAAAAAAAAAAGGTATTGTAATTAGAGACCATTTTTTGAAGAAACATCTTGAAGTTAGAGCTCGGCGATGTGACCATATAATATCAATCTCACGATAAAATCTCTCACAATATTTAAAATATAAAATTTAAATAAAAATTTTGTACTTTAAAATTGTAATTGTAAAATGTTAACTTTTTTACAGATTAATTTTTTTTTGCCTATCAGTGTTAAATATTTAAAAAATTTTTAAATAAATAAAAATATTTTTAAATATAATTTTTTTAAATGATTTTTGTAGACATTATATAAACAGTTCATTGAACATTTTTTAATTTTATTTTTTAATTAATGTATTGCTGAAATATGAGCAAACCCATAGATTGTGACACATATCGTGTATCGTAGAAATGTCTTCGAGAATCGTGATATGATTATGTTGCTCGAAAATCATATACTTTACTGTTTTGTGTTTTGGTGACATGTCAATGCTACCTTCATTTACATGTATGATTGAGCTGAAATTGTTCTTATCATATTTATTACAAACACAAGAAACTGCTTCTCATTATGATCAATGTATTTACAATATATATGTATGAAAAGCATCAAAAATTTGGATACTGTAAATATTTTACAACACTTAATACAAAATTACTACTACTACTACTACTACCAGTAATAATAAAAATAATAATAACAACAAGTATATTTATATGGTTTATTACATGATATCTTGTAATATTATGTATGATATTTAAATATATTGCACAGACATTTTAAATGTTAATGGGGTGCTTTTAGGTATTTATAACAACTGATCAAAATAAACAGTACTAGGATAAAAAAACTAAAGAAAGTTTGATGGAAATAATACTCAATACATTAGATGATTAATATAATATTAACATAATTTATTATGTATAAGTAGCCTACTTCTAAATGTTAGAAATATCAGATTATTTTGTTTAATATTTTAATTATTACATAGTAACTTCTGTGCCTACAAATCATACATAAATCAGACTATTTTGAAAAGACATACATGTGTATTGTAGATCGTTTGTTTTGACCTCACTACAATGGCGCGAAAGGTAAAGGGTTTATGTGACCTCACTACGATGGCGCGACAAGCAGACCAACCAGAACGAAAAAACCCGGAAGTAAAGGGGCGGGGCTTATTCCAGGCGGCTGATGGGAGGAAGCTAATATGTTAGCTGGGCTTAAGGCACAGTCGCGAATTCCCAGGCTGTCGCGCGTGCACTTGGTTCCGACAGGAATTTCCCCCTTAAACGACGTTTTATTTTCGTTTTTTGTCCTCCGCTTTCTTGATACGACACCGACAAAGATAATATGACACCGTCGTCTGGGGAGAAGGTTGAAGATGTGATGTCGGAAACGCCGGGACGGATTTAATTCAGTGTCACGCGCCGCTCCGTGGGTTTAATAATGAGCTCGGAGGCGAGTCCGTTAGCCAGTCAGCGCTGTTGCTATGGAGCGTTAGCTAGCTGTAGCGCGTTAAGTTAATATCACTGTCATGGTTTAGTGTTTGTTTGCTTTGTCTTCCGAAAGCTTTATCATATTATTTAGGCTTTTTTTTTTTTTTTTTAAATAAACTGATGACATATCAGTTTGAAATAAAGATTCAGTGATACGTCAGCTAGCTAGCTAATAAATAATTTACATAGATACATAACTAGCATAGCTGAGTTAGCTGGTGAAATTCGTAATAAAGAAGAATAAACGGCTGGTTATTCAATTAAGAAAGAGGAAAAAAAAACTTGGTTTTTCGGTTTAAGTTTACGAAGCAGTACTGATTTTTTTTGCTTGCACAAGATATTAATCAATATTCATGTCAATCCAGCGATTATGCTAGCAACTTGACTCGGAATCGACTCCGAACCGACTCAGATGTAAGATAGGTTAAAAAGTTCTGCTAAGTGCTTTGACAGTTTGTGTTTCAGGGAGTTAATAACTGAGGCCCTGCTTGATTTCCTGTTGAGATTTGTGACACTCCAGCAGGGAGTTGGCTGTCAGCTTTCTGATTGACTCTTAAGGATTATTTATTATCTTATAAACTCTAAATCAGCATGAAGAACCAGAAGGCGAAGACAAAGATGTGAACTGGAAAAAGGTTGACCTTATCATGGCCTCTTTTCCTCGGCATGACTTTGCTGCCCTGGAGGCTGAACTGTTCCAGAAATAAATAACATATTTATAAGCATTCTGGGAGTTATGAATATGGATCAGTCTCGATCCGGCGTCTAGATCTCTGTCTCTCGTAACGTTGGTGTTCTTGTGGAGAACTGTGTTTGTGTGCAAACATGGGAGAAACCAGCCTGAACGACTCGAACGTCAAGGTGGCCGTCCGCGTCCGACCCATGAACCGGAGAGGTGAGAAACCAGCTCTCAAATCTCATTTATTAAAGACGTCATTAAACCATCTTTCACTGATGGCGTGATCTGAATGTGACGTGTCGTCTCAGGGACCATCAGGTTTTGTACATGTTTTGTACCTTTGTTACCTGGAAAGGTGCTTGTATTTGTACTTGTAAGCTTTAATATAGATCCTTGAGGTCCGATTATGTATCTTTAATTAATGTTAAACGCACATTAATACATATTAAAGGTATAAAAGTTAAAAACACCATCAAGGATGATTGCTCAGGTATCTTCATGCTTGACTCAAATCACGATAATGATCAAAATTATTATAGATTTTATTTGCGATGGAAAGATGCAACATTCAGGGTGTATTCCCGCTTTAATCCCAGTATTCCCGGGATAGACTCTGGATCTGTGTGCTTACTGAAGTAATGCCGGTTGTGCGCGCGTCCCTGGTGTTTTCTGTCAGCGGAAATTTCCGGAATTAAAACTCTACCTTTGCGATAAATAACCAAAATGTTATTAAACGTTAAAATACTGAGCTGGAATAGTTGGATTATGTTCAGAGTTGTGGAAGTTATTTTATTTTGCAGTTACACCACATCATTTGCACACTGAACTACTGCAATGCATTGTGGGATTTCACGAGTGCTCTGTGCTTTTAGACGTGATAACTCGTGCAGCGTGTAGGAGATGCGATGTCGGTCACGGGCAAAGCTCCACTGAAATGACGAGACCTGTTAAATTATTTGCGCTTGGCAGTCGGTCTCTGACCCCGGGTCGTTTTTACAAGATGGAGGTTGAAGGGATTTGTCATCGTGCGTTTACGCAAAAAGGACAGTATGAGTATGAGGACACTGCTCTGTCCTGGTGATTCGCTCATCAAGATCATCTAGATCTTTCCCAGACAGATAATTCAGACTTTACACACACACACACACACAAAAAAGAGACGACATTTCAAGTCTTTCAGTGTTGTTATGTGAAACTCGAACGTCGAGGTGCAGCGATCTCTGAAAGGTGAACTTTGTCACGGGAAGAACACGTGCCTCAGAAAATAAAAGGCAGTGAAGCGTGTGAATTAGTCACATGTTGGATTTGTGTGTAAAATTCAATCACAAGACGACTCAATGCCCATTAAACACTCTGAGATCGAAATAATCTCTAATCTCACCCGGGTACCGGTTTAAGATTCGGCTTTAGACGAATATTAATGTGTAGATCTTTGTATTATTATTATTATTATTATTATTATTATTATTTCCACAGAATTTCTGTTGTCTTTTAAACACGTCATAAAATCAGCAGAACAGAGTTCACTTAGATGTGGATCGCCGTCTGTCCTCAGCTCACTTCCGCAGATCTCTCCTTGGTTCTGTTTCCGTGTGTGTGTGTGTGTGTGTGTGTGTGTGTGTGTGTGTGTGTGTGTGTGTGTGTGAACAAAAGAAGGAAGGGAGTCTCAGTGAGCCATAATGAACTATTTGCTAACGTTGCATAACAGCAACACGTTCACGTTCTTATAGTTCGAAAGAACCACCTCGAGTCCGAAGATCGGAGCGAGGAAATTGTCGACCGTTTGAATAATTTCCTGACGCTCCAAATTGACAGGAAAGCGAAGAGATCACCTGCTGATCTGTTGTCAGTTGGAGCGGGACTAACGAGACAGTGTTATTAATCACTGATTATTCAGTTACTCTGAGATATGAGTAATGTTTTTTTAAATTAAAAATTTAATCTTTAATCCATTTAGCACAAATGATCACTCGTCTTATTGTGCAGTGATTATTATTAACAGTCCCAGGGTTAGTAAGTGTCGTATTCTCTCTCTCTCTCTCTCTCTCTCTCTCTCTCTCTCTCTCTCTCTGGTTCAGTTCATTCAGGAAAGTTTAATATTTTTAGTACATCAGATGTTTCTCCACGTTCTTTCTCCCAGCTGTAAGCTCCGCTCTCCCAGTTCCTCCTCCAGGCTCTCGGCGGAGGCAGGAAACCTCGGTTTCCTCTTTAAACCGAGCTGCTCGTTGGCATTTTGGTTCCACGCCGTGCCGCGTCCTCTCCAAGGATTTCTGAGTCAGCGACATTTCCTCTATCAAGTTTCCAACACCGAGCTGCTGAAGCACTGAACGTTTTTGATCCGAATGGTTATCGATCGTCGAATAGAATTTACTTTCCCGGTCCATGTGACACGTTTATGACCTCGAACGCTTACTTCCCTTTTTTTTTTTAATCGTGTCGCTGAGATTGATCTGTTTTGAATGCCGTTGTTAAAAACCTGCTCGGTTGTTCTGCGTATTCCAAACAGTTCAATTAAATATTAAACCAGAACTGATCGCCGTAGACCAGGATCATGACATGTTTCATATATTCGTTTATATTTTATCTTAAAACGGGAAAACAGATTTTTACGAAACGTTTGGACCCAGGAACCGTCGACTGCTGGTCCAGTACTGAAGGTTCTAGTGGGATGTTTCTTGGTTCTTTTTCCTTACGACTGGCACCAACAGGAATCTGTATCAGATATATAAGGAATAAACCACTCGGTGTGGTGCTGTTGTAGGAAAATAATCAAGGATGAAGTGGTGTGATGAAGCAGCGTTACTGTTGAGTTGATTAGTTTCCCGTAACAGCACATCCCGAAGTGTTTTATTCCTCTTACGCCACAGCAGTTTGCCAGTGTGACGTTAGAATCTATTAACTGAAGAACCTTATGTCATACTTGTTGTTGTTATTATTATAGTATTTATAGTTTATTTACAAGTTAGAGCTTTACCTCTGGCACTGGAGACTCCTTCCGTCAGTGTTAAATTAAACCGCAGGTTGTATGACTGTCATACCCCGATTTTTACAACGCAATGTTTTCATTCCATACAGATTAATTCGCTAAATCGTTATATAGATGATATCGGAGTAACGCAGCTGGAGAACCTGATGACTGACGCTACTATCAAGTTACTACTGTTTGTTATTACAAACCGCACCGTGTGAAGACACGCCCGAGTCTCAGTTTCAGCTAAACAAACACATTTCTGTAAATAAGATGGATTTTATGCCGTTAAGCTGCTAAGCCTCGTTACCACTAAAGTCAACAAAACACATTCTGCATTCGTTATTCAGCAAACCGTTCGAGGAACGATGTTCAGATATGTTCAGTTTGCTGTCGTTGTGTTTGTTTGTCTTCAGGCAGGAATAATGTAATGGCTTCTCTCTCTCTCTCTCTCTCTCTCTCTCTGTGTCTCTCTGTGTCTCTCTCTCTGTCTCTCTC
>NC_069719.1:28140463-28150463 GCF_027358585.1 Pangasianodon hypophthalmus | reverse complement strand
AAAACAAAAAAAACGCAGCTTGTCATGTTCCTGAGAAACCGTAAACTCCTCTGTCCTGAAGATGTCAGAAAACTTAGTTACAGCTTTGTCTCTGACACTGGAGACTCCTTCCATACATGTTAAATAAACATCTTACCAAAAAAAAAAAAAAAAAATAGCCATATCAACGATTACACTCATCCTTTAATCCGTTACTATAGAAACGATAACGGATTAGAACAAGCACATTAAAAATGATAAACCTGGGATTTGCAGCTGCACTACTGTAAGAGCTGCTGTTCTAGAAAATTCATCAACATCTTCTGACCAATCAGAATCCAGGATTCGACTGTTCGGCTGTGTCTTAGCCGCGTGTAAAGTGAGGGAAGTAGCTAATAATAAGAACTTTGTACGATGTTGGCTTTGTACCGATATCAGTAAGATTTGTGTGTGTGTGTGTGTGTGTGTGTGTGTGTGTGTGTGTGTGTGTGTGTGTGTGTAAAACCACGCAGAACTCTGCCGTGTGTCAGATCATAACTCTCCTCCGTCTGACTTCTCCCTATTTTCTTCAGCTCTCTGTCGCCGTGGCAACGCCGGGGGGGAGGTTAACCCCAGGTCACCCTCATGCCGAAGGACGGTTCTCCGCGTAAGGCAGGAGAACATAGAAGTTAGCTTTAGCATCTGTTGGCCATAAACGCGTGTTTTATGGCGGTAAACAAGAGAGCACCATTGCGGCTTTCTCTCGACGTAGCGCGCGGACAAAAGGAGCCGCTTTTAAACTTGGAGGTGAATAAAAGCGCCGCCTGCTGCCTTCACACAGCAGACAGTTTAATTGCAGAGCGGAGTTCATGTGCTGAATTTCTGGCGGTGTTAACATCACACCAGATGCCTCCGATGGCGCGGTTCACACGGGCGCAACATGGCCGCTCGCACGTCCTGCACACTCCGATTCATATTCATTGTTCAGGTGGGCGTTAGACAGCATACGGCATCCCCCCGTCACGTCTCTCTTCCTTTTGTCACGGACGGGAATCCTTTCCACGACTTCGTGTGAACGTCTTCATCTCAGCATCTCAGGCCTCAGGCATCTCACGCCACTGACTCAGATGGGTCTTAGTGCCTGACACTTTTCACAAAATCCAGATCGTAGGAAGTAGATTTACGTCCGCAATTCGCACGACTGCGTTCATTTCAACCGGCTGTGTTTGTGTTGTAGTTACTAATGGCGCAAAAATAATAAACGTGTATATATAGTAACTTTGTTTTTATTATAAATAAATAATAAAGTGCAAAAAAGGGAAGCTAGAAATTTTGCCTATGAAACACACATGAATTTATTTCTATTTATTTATTTATTTTGTATTCAATTTTCTTTTAATTGTATCTCAATATACAGTGATTCATATTTTTTACTACTGCTACTAATGATATTTTTTTTATGTATTTATTTATAACAGTTTTACATCAAAATTTATCTCAAAAGTGCTTTAGAAAGAAAAAAACAGGGAAAAAGAAAATGAAGTAGTACAAATAAATGGTTCTGAAATAACAATATAAAGTAATGATAACATGAGTAACTACGATAAAAATGTAGTAAGGATTTAGTTAGAGAATTGTATCTCTTAAAAAAAAAACAGTTTTGTTTCCCCCAGATAAAAAAAGTGCTTACTTGTTCTCAGAGATCATTAAAGACGCCTCACAGCTTTAATTCTGTCCTCAGAGCAAAAATGACCCAAACTGAAAAAATATAAAATTCAATATCCATTTCTCTCCTGTTTTGTTGGTTTTTTTGTCACTTTTCCGTCATCTTCAGGATCCTCACATGACCGCACTCGATGGAAACACTGATTCACTCACTTTTTATTTTCCGACTTTTCAAGTTTTAAAAATTGCAAAACGTTTGAATGTCAGCGCTCTGAGTTCACAAGTTGACGCAGACCTTTGCAGTTGTGGTGCTTTGAGGTGTGACTAGGAAGAAATAAACACCTAACTTTTGGATAAAAAGTAATTATCAAATTAAAAGCTGATTAATTTAAGAAGTTAAATCCTCGCTAAAAGCTACATTTTGAAGATTAGATATTAAAATTTTGTATTGAATCTTTCAAATGCTCCAATTTTGGACTGAATTCTTTTTTATTTTTCTTCCTGTTTGGTGATAAATAAATTTGTCATATCGTTAAACCAGATGTTTTTTCTTTGATTTCGGTTTGAGCGTTTAGGTGACGATCATTTCACACTCTTCAGCTTGTTAGTGCGGATTCAGCGACGCTGTTTGTTAGTAAAAAGCTTTTGTGTCAGCGCTTGTCTTTTTGTCCTGGTTTACTGCACCATTATTTGTTAAAGGTGTGATGGTGCGTGTCTTTAGACTCCGTGTTTTCACACCTGTGTCATGTTGTGGCAGGTCTGTGAAGACTAGACTCTTTAAAGTAGCTTATTTTCCTCCTAATTCATTACCGTCATTGTTAGCATTGTTAGCATTGTGAGTGAACAAAGAAGAGAGTCGACGCAAATGTGCCTTTTGAATAAAAGAGGAAAAAGGTACAATAGTGTGGTGTTTTTTTTTTTGTTTGTTTTGTTTTTGTAACTTACTTGCTAGTATAATAACCTGGAAATTATGTAAAAAATGTTGAAAAATAATGGTTCATGCTGTCGCTTAGCGCAGAAGCATCACATGGCTGAGGGAAAAACCCGTATGGAAAACTGTGTTATGGTCCGGAATGCTTGTTTGTGTTTGGAGGAATTTCCTGTCAGTCATTTCATAGAGACTCTTCATCTCAGTCTGAAATCGGCAAGCGCCCAGCACAGCCAAATAATTATCCTGTGAGGGGAAAAAAAATCACTCTGTGTATCGAAAAAAGACTTGAACAATTTTAAATCTTATTCAGCTCCATCTGTTTTACAGTCTTGTTGTCAGACCTGATGTTGTCAGATTTTATAAAACTTGCCTAATGCTCCTTTAAACAGACATCAACAGAATTTCTTTGTTATTATCTGGAATTTTTAATATTTTCAGACGGACTGTCGGTTCACTTCACTTCACAGGAAAGAGACGGCGTATTAATTTACGTGAGGAATATTGCAGACGGGCTTCACATGCCGTGTCAAAGCTATCGTGTTTTCAGTCTTCACGCTCTGTTACACAGCTGTTCTCTGGCTTTAGGGAACATCTGGCTACATCTGTAACATCTCACCACATCTTTAAGCACAGGATTAGTGACGATTATTGCGTTAAAAAAACTTTTGTTTAAAAAAAAAAAATCTTCCTCTTAATTCTTCACTGGAGCTGCTTCCTCCTTCATTTTTTTTTCTTCTCGCATAGATGCTAACATTACGCTATCCGCTATAGTTCAGCTAAGACGTCAGCGACCTCAAAGAGCTGATTCAGAACGCACAAAAATGTTTATTGGAACAAAGCTGGGAAATTTAATTGAACAAAGAAAGTCTTTGTCACTTATACAAGTACAGTCCAGTGACATTTTATTTTTTTTGCCTAGCTTAGCTTGTTCTTACGCCGGGGTCAGAGCACAGGGGCAGCGTGGCGATACTGAGGCTTGAGCTCATGACCTGCTGATCAGTAGCCTATATATGTGTGTGTGTGTGTGTGTATAAAAATTTTTAAAAATGAATTAGATGATACTTTTCTGCCTACAAAAATAAACGTTTACAAATCTGTAATTCAATTCAATTCAATTCATTTTTATTTGTATAGCGCTTTTTACAAAGGTCATTGTCTCAAAGCAGCTTTACACAAACAAAAGTAAAGTGAAGTGTGTGTGTGTGACGTCTCTGATGAGCAAGCAGGGCGACGGTGGCAAGGAAAAACTCCCTGAGATGGTGATAGGAAGAAACCTTGAGAGGAACCAGGCTCAACAGAGAACGCATCCTCATATGGGTTTACACTGTAGTGTGCGTGTGTGTGAGCACAATGTGTGTTGGTGTAGTCCATGGAAAACAGCTGAAGCGTTTTCGTGGCAGTATGAAGCATTGCCGGTGGACAGGTCCAGAGTGAAGGGGGGGAGGTCTGGATCACCGGCAGCTCAGGAGTGTAGCTCGGCAGAAGGAGAAGGAAAGTGGTTAGGTACACTCACAGTCACCGTGTGGAGATAAAACTCGACATCCACGAGTCCCCCAGATCTACTCCTTTGATAAAAACACTAGTCGCTAAATGCTAGGTTAAATAAATAAGTCTTCAACCTCGACTTAAACACTGAGACCGTGTCTGCTTCACGTACATTAACTGGGAGACTATTCCATAATTTTGGGGCTTGGTAAGAGAAAGCTCTGCCCCCTGCCGTGGTTTTGGCAACGCGTGGTACTGATAGACAGCCTGCATCCTTAGAGCGAAGTAGGCGCGGCGGAACGTAAGGTACTAACATATCGCTTAAATACTGCGGAGCGAGACCGTTTAATGCTTTATAGGTTAGGAGTAATATTTTAAAATCGATGCGGAATCTTACTGGGAGCCAGTGTAATGTAGATAAGACTGGCGTGATATGCTCATACTTCCTAGTCCTAGTCAGGACCCTCGCTGCTGCGTTCTGAACTATCTGAAGCTTATTTATGCATCTAGACGAGCATCCAGATAGTAAAGCATTACAGTAATCTAATCTGGACGTGATAAATGCATGGACTAGTTTTTCAGCATCACTTAGCGAAAGTATATTTCTAATCTTAGCAATATTTCTGAGGTGGAAAGAACTTTAAAGATGAAAAAAACTTCATCAAATCAGCTGCTTGTTGTTAAAAATAAATATATAACAAAGTTATAAAAGGCATCACAATACCCCCGATATCTCAGAAAAATGTATTGTGACATCATTTATCATGATATATATGATATTATCATCATAACTCCCAGCCCTAACAGATAGATTATCTGCTTTTGGGAAGGATTAAGAAGGAATAATCATGAAGTGGAGCGCTGTTATAGGAAAATAATCAACGACAGGGTGAGGTGATGAAGCGGAGTCACTGTCACCACCCTGTAGGCTGATTATTTTCCTATAACAGCACTAAGTGTTTTATTCCTCTTCTACCACAGGAATTCGTCAGCAATTCCATTTGGTAATTGATCGAAGAACGACCTGTACTTTTTATCCGTTTATAGTTACCTTTTAATGTTGTGAAACAAGCTTATGTGATAGCAGCTATAAAGAGTCTCTCCTTCATCAGCCTCTCTTTATTCCTCTTTCATGAAGATTAAAAAATAAAATTAAAAATCTGCAGCTTGTCCTCTTTTGTACTAGCATGAGTCTATGCAAATGTCTGCCTGACTGGAATGTAGGTCAGATCCTGTACGCAGCGTCACCTCGCCGCTCAACCGCTGCACATTCGCATACAACTGAAGCGGAACGTAATTTTTTAAAGTGATGGCGAGAGATGGAGCGAGTAAGTATGCGAGTAATGTTCAGACGGCTTCTCTCATCTTCTCTCTGACGCTGTGTCATGTGGTTCCTGGTCAGGAGGTGAGACGCGGAGGTAGGCATGCCTCTTAATCAGTCCGCTGACTCACACGGACAGCTGCCTCTGTACAGCAGTGTCAGTACTCCACCGGAGTCTTACTCAGAGCTCAAAGTCACATGCACCGACTTTACTGCCTCGATTACTTCATTCGGAGACGATGTGCATCTGCGCGAAGACATGAACAAGATATGAACAAGATTACAAGTTCACTTAGAGTCCGTGGCTGTGGTTTCGAACTGGATGTCACATACGAGGGCTCCAGCGCTGCAGGTGGCGCTGTTAAATTTCATGACCACTTCCAAGACTACAGGAAGAAGAAAGAAGAAGAAGAAGACAGAAGAAGTCACGACTCCAAGTCATCCATTCTGAAACGAATCTCCTTGGAGTAGGCTTGGGACGAGTGACAATAGTATCGGGAATCACAGAAAGATTCTAACCATCGTGATTGCTAAATCGTGATTCGGACGATTTAAATGTCGGTCGTAAAACATCGTGTCTGCAGATTTAAGATCGACTAAAAATAAATTGTGTTGTATCTCGTAATAAGCGTTTAATTTTCGCCTATTTTGTCTCCCGTACAAACCTCAATAGCCTTAAAACATCTTAAATTAAGAACGTAAACAACATGTTGTTTATCAGGGCTACTTCACTATACAAAGATTTATGAATTTAATCTCCAGAGAATAGTTTATATAAATTTATTTCAATTTTATAATGAACTTAGTTACAACTAATAACTCGTTATCGTTAGGTTTGCAAGCATTTCTGACCTTGTTAATGACTAATTAATTAAAAAATAATAATAATAATAATCCTGACTCATCAGTAACGTTAGTGACTTGCACTAACTTGTATCCAGCTTCCGGTGTTTTTCTGATGTGACATGTGCACGGTACATGTTACGCATGTGTGGCCACGCCCACTTTCTTTTCCTTTTCAGCTCTCATTGTTGATACACAACTCCAAAACTACGAGCGATGCTATTGTCAAACAGCAGTAGTTACGAGGAACAATAGGATGATATATTGCACGCAATCTCACAACCCTACTTTGCGAGATCGTGTATAAGCTTGCGAACGCTGTATTTTTTTACGTTGGCCGAAGCGTACAAGTGCTCCGGTACTGCAGGTGGCGCTATTAAAAATTTTAATGACCATTTCCTCGGCTACAAGAAGAACATGGCTGCTCATCAAATCATCCAACTTGGAATGAATCGACTTTGTATCATTTGTAACGACCAATCATGGGCTTCATCACGTAGCTGAAGATCTAAAACATCTGCTAGCTCGCACAGAAAGGAGTTTTTCCTCCGTTTTCTTTTTCATCTTGTAGAAGAAAGGCTGAGTCATTACACCAAAATGAATTGCATTTGCGAGTCTTTCACTCTCTTCCAGGCTGGTTTGGGTTTAGTTCCTGCTTTTCAGCTGATGTCACTGTGTGGTGATGGTGGTGGTGGTGGTGGTTTAGCCTTTGGTACTCATGCCTGTGGTACCGTTTTATAACCTTGTGCAGAAGAGACGAGTTCTTGAGAATGTGTCACTCGATCTCTTGAAACTTTTAACAATTAACTTGCACGTCATGGAAAGACCCCAAAGCTCAAGATTTGATGTATTGCAACGCTTACACATATACTGCAGAATACAATATACACTGGACATACATTAGCTAGAAAGTTAAAAGATTGTATAGTAATAGTGAGCAAGAGAAATATTAGTTTGATATAAAACCCATTCCTACACATTTATCTTGAGCCTTTGTTTATCCAAATCCAGACTTTCATGTTATTTACGTCAAAACAATTATAGCGAAAGTATGACGTTAAGAAGTGTCTCCCAATGGTCTAAACATTCGCCCCGAGAGCAAATTTGGCCAAACTGTCAGGGTGGGAGGGGCATACTCTTTGTCCCCCTGTCAATCACAGAGACACTAGCCAATCATGGGTGTCTGTGAGATCATGTATGTGGAAGAAGGTAGATAGCACTTTCTTCTGAGTGTGTTACGCCACCCTGTGACGCAACATGACAGCAGTTGTCGACTTCACATGTCTCAGAGTAAGCATGTGATAGCCTTCGATAGCGGTCACATGATGGGTGAGAACTGACTGGTGGGCGGGACTTGGCCAAGATGATATTTGGGAGGGGAAAAAAAAAGAAGAGTCGCAACTGACAGAAGTGATGAAGACCATGTGACATGGACAAGTGATGAAGACCATGTGACATGGACAAGTGATGAAGACCATGTGACATGGACAAGTGATGAAGACCATGTGACATGGACTCTGATGCCGTAGCAATCTGATTTCTAGATGATAAAGGAAAAATCAGCTAAAGCAGTGTTCAGACCAAACATGAATAAAATTCACAAAGAATCAGAAAAGCAGAGAATTCACTGAAGGGGAAAGGGCGCTGGATGTGAAAGACACATTTGCATTTTCCCCTTAAGCGGTTAAGAGGCTCAGACTTACGGAGCCAATAGAGACCAATTGGGCGGGACTGTGGTTTCTTCAGTCAGTAAAAATGGAGGAGATGCTAATTGTTAAGTAGCGCAAACGTTTGCTTCACCGTTTTTAAGCCGATCGTCTGGAGGAAAAGAAAATTAGCCGATGAGATTCACTACAGTTTTTGTGGTCATTTTTGGGATTTATGGGATTTTCTTGTTAGTAGTTTTCACACTTTTTGCATTTGGAAACATTTAGATTTCATGTTTTTTCAGATTGTAGAATATCGTGTCTGAATATTACCTTTGAACATGTAACTGATATATTTGGTACCTTTTTTTGAAATAAATAAAATGAAAATAACCACCATAGTTATGCTAGTGATGTATTTATAGATGATTACACAGAACTTCTTTGTAAACTTTTAGGGTTGTTTTTTCAACCTGAGAGGGAGGAACTGAGTGTCTTCCTTCTTCCCATATCGTGGAATGTCTCGCTCTAATGGATCTGATGGACTCCATCAGTGGCTCAAACTCAGACCTTCGTAAGCCGAGAGTTATTTAGGATCCCGTCGAGCCCTGCTGTAATAAATGATAGGAATTTCGGAGCATGCTGTGTGTACTGTTGGCCTCATCTGCAGAATTCTAACTGTGCAGCTATGCAGGAGTGGCAACTGTCTCTGGGGAAATGAATGTTATGTACGGATGTGTGTGTGTGTGTGTGTGTGTGTGAGAGAGAGAGAGGAAAGGAACAAGTGTGTGTGTGTGTGTGTGTACTGTGCAGGAGTGCAGCAGCTGCAGATGCAATCCTCACACTGTCAGTGCTTGCTCAAATAAGCAGCACTCTTTGACTCAGAAACAAAACATGTTCCACTGAGGAAATCCTCTGAGTATTAGACACTAAAACACTCTAACAACCCAAAGTTTGTGTATTTATATCCATCCTCCAGCCTGGGTGTGATTGGTCTCACCTGTCACAAAGGTATTTCTGGCTAATAATAACCACATGCTTTACTATGTGGGTCAACATGATAGCACTGTAAGTCTTACAGTATGGACAGGCAACAACTGAAACAAGTTAGTTCCTGTTTTTACTTACGTTACAGCAGCTATAAACAAGTCTTTCCCTCAACAGCCTCTCTCTTTTCGCTTTTGTGAAAAACCGCAAAGCGTAAACTCCTCTGACCTGAAGATGTCGGAAAACTTACTGACCAATCAGAATCCAGAACTCAGTAGCGCCGTGGTGAAAAAGGCAATAACACAAACCTGTCGCAATTTTATATATAATTTACTTAGGATTAGTTTCAGAGAATCTCGTAGTTGTCATTTGTTAACCAGTATGAGGAGAGATAAGGGATAATCAGGAGCTTGTCTGGATGGTCAACGTTGCTGAACACACACACACACACACACACACACCCCAGAGACCTTGCTCTGTCTCTCTCATACACAGTCAACAAAACAACACACCGTCTGACCTTTAGCTGTGTGTTAGTTCGGTGCCTGAAATAAAATTTGACATCATGTGAGAAACAAAAAAAAATATATATATATCTGAAATTAAAATATATATTTTAAAAAAGGTTTAGGAAGTCGTCATCTAATTGATTTTATCAGACATTACATTCCTGGAATAAGCTGTTCCAAGAATAATCTCTCCTCAGTGACACGACGAACTAATTTTTTTTTTTTTTACACTCCGTCCTGTTTTTATCTCACAATTGTGTTTTTAAAAACCGTCAATCCTGCGTGTTTCACCCAGCAGACGGCCCCCATCGCCCCGAAAACGCTCCGCAGGGGGCCGAATCGCTTCCAGCTCACTCTGCAGCGTGACGGGAGACGCTGCCGTTCCGCTTGTTATCCAGCGACAGAGCTCTCCGAGACATGGCCTGATTTTAAACGACAAGCCGAGCCCGAGGTCACTAGAAACCAAAACACCATTTTGCTTTCTGCGTTTGCTTCACTGGCTTTTTGAATTGCACACTCCAGATTTAAAAATAAATAAATAAATAAAAATACAGGAAGGGTTTTTACTGATAGCGGTCACAATATTGTTACGTTTTTTTTAAATGTCATTTGCAGGAGGCAGAAATAAACTGACTAATTGCTCTTCATTGGGGTA
>NC_069719.1:26807963-26897963 GCF_027358585.1 Pangasianodon hypophthalmus | reverse complement strand
GAGGAGATCAGAAGACGAGCAGCCGAAGCTGTAATGGAGCAATAATGAGGAATCAGACACACAAGAAGTGGTTTGGGTGTGTGGAACACACACTCTGCTGGGGAAAGCTTGGCCGTACACTTCATATTCTTCTTCTGCTGTGTTAGTGAAGCCACTGAGGTTAAAAATCCAGACTTCTGCTGCGAGAGACAAAGTACAAAGGTAGTAGGCTAGATTTTAGTGTGATGACTGAGCAAACATGACGCGATGTGTCGTAAATTATGAAATAAATCCATGAGCTGAGCTTGTTCTCTATATCTGATCTAACTACAACATCCAGTGGATAATTCTAGAAATCCAAAGCAAGTCTGTGCTCCTGGAGAACATACGTACGTGAGCAGACGCAGCTCAAAACACAAAGCTCAGCATTTCAATTCAAATTTTACTCTGTGTGAGAGATAATCTTTTAAGACTGTTCACGATTGTAGAAACCACCAAGCCGTCAAAAAACTCATCAGTGATTTTATGGTCAAAGCGAAAAGCTTCCAAAGTTGAAAAAGTGACGCTCAATGATTTCTTTAACTTCTAGACCAATCAGGTTGCAAGTTTGGACTCAAACAGGAAAAAAATACAAAGTGAAAAATGAGTCTTGTTAGCGACGAAGGAGATTTACGACACGTTGAAAGGAAAATATTTAACGGCAAATATTCGTAGCATGAGATACTAGCTACGACTAGCTAGGTAAGAGTGTTGCTATGGTTACAAAGCGCCATTGTCTGGGATTTTTTTTGGTCACAGCAAAGCTTCCAAATTTGAAAAAGTGACACTCAATTTCTATTTATTGATTTATTTTTTACCTCCTGCCCAATAATGTCACAGATTTGCACTCAAGTGAGAAAAAAAAAATGAAGTGAAAAATGAGTCTTGTTAGTGAGTGAGGAGATTTACGACACGTTGAATGGAAAATATTTAACGCCAGATATTCCAGGCAGGAAATATAACCTAGGATTAGCTAAATAAGAGTGTTGTTATGGTTACAAAGTGCCATGGTCTGCGATTTTTTTAAGGTTATGGTGAAAGTTTAAAATTTGAAAAAGTTTTTCTTGTTTTTTTTTAATCAGGTCACAATTTTGGACTCAAATGAAAAAAATTTAAAAAATGAAAACTGAATGTTGTTAGTGAGTGAGGAGATTTAAGACATGTTGAAAGGAAAACTTTTAACAACAAATATTTCTAGCAAGCTAGGCTAGTTAGTTAGCTGAGCATACTAGGCTAGTTAGTTAGCTGATACTAGCTAGGTCTAGCTAGGTACGAGCATTGTTATGGTTACAGTGTTGAGTCATATGAGTTGTTTATTTGTTTTTTAAATATTGTTGTTTCTTGTAAGCAGAGAAAATGACGTAATACACAAAGAGCTACACTTCCCATCTCTCCATGTTTTTTTACACACCAAATTCCCACTTTTCTGGAAATGCATATGTATGAAGGAGAAAAAACACTTCAAGTGCTGGCGTGTAAACGGCCCGCGGTTCTGACACACACCGTTTTATAGATGAAGACATTTTTATTTTTATCTTCAACACCTGTTTATTCCAATAAAGTAAAACCGAGCAACCTGTTGGGAAACACACACACACACACACAGACAGATCACTACACATGCACACTGCATATATCATACACACCATATAAACGTACTACACACATACACGCTACACACCACATGTAGCATACACACTCTACACATATCATACACACACACACACACACACACACAGATCACTACACATGCACACTGCATATATCATACACACCATATAAACGTACTACACACATACACGCTACACACCACATGTAGCATACACACTCTACACATATCATACACACACACACACACACACACACACACACACACAGATCACTACACATGCACACTGCATATATCATACACACCATATAAACATGCTACAGACATACACACTACACACCACATGTAGCATACACACTCTACACATATCATACACACACACACAGATCACTACACATGCACACTGCATATATCATACACACCATATAAACATACTACACACATACACACTACACACCACATGTAGCATACACACTCTACACATATCATACACACACACACACACACACACACACACACAGATCACTACACATGCACACTGCATATATCATACACACCATATAAACATGCTACAGACATACACACTACACACCACATGTAGCATACACACTCTACACATATCATACACACACACACAGATCACTACACATGCACACTGCATATATCATACACACCATATAAACATACTACACACATACACACTACACACCACATGTAGCATACACACTCTACACATATCATACACACACACACACACACACACACACACACAGATCACTACACATGCACACTGCATATATCATACACACCATATAAACATACTACACACATACACACTACACACCACATGTAGCATACACACTCTACGCATATCATACACACACACACACACACACACACACACTACACACCACATGTAGCATATACACTCTACACGGATACTACACACTACACATATCATACACACACATACACACCACATCAAACTCTCACAGACACAATACACACATACACTACAAACACACACTACACACCACATATATCATAAACACACAACACACACTACACATGAAAAACACATACACACAACACACACATACCGACACAATCACAAACACAATATATACTACAAATCATACACACCACATCACACACTCACAGACACAATCCCAGATCCAATATACACCAGACACACCAACACACACACACACACACACACACACACACACTATGATGCATTTCCTTTTTGCATTTTGCATCCATGTTATTCTCATTCATATTTTTCAGTCTCATTTGTACCTGACAAAAACCACACACACACACACACACACACAGACAATGTGAAGAATTAGTGTTGATTTGAAATGTGACAGAGAAAGAACAAAAGCGGCGCCGTCAATTTCACAATAATCACCAGTGAAGAACAAGTGGAGCGCTTTCTTTCTAAAGATTTAGCTTGGGGAAACTTAAAAGACTTTGCGTTGACAAAAGATGACAAAAGCAATGCTCGGACCAGATGTCCCACAATGCATTGCGGCCTGGCAATAATTCAGGGCAGGACTAAACAGCTGGCTCTCTGACAGGAGAGCTGCCAAGAGCTGGCAACCAGAGACTGGCGGGGAAGCAGCAGGCTGCTAACCCCGCTCACATTTTTAATTAGATCCACACACCCATGTCTTTGAGCCATCGTAAATATACAGATGACATGCCGAGCATCATTTGTAAAGAAATATTTGCTTACAAAATACTGCCTGGATTCTCTCGGTGTTTGGCGAGCAATTTCGGAAGCCAAACCAACTGCAGGAAAGTTGCCGCTTTCGGGAAATGTATGGTTCAGGACGAGAGCGGCGAAGAGCAATAAACGTCCCTTAAAAACTTATTTACAGTTGGGAAGTGCTGCTGGTAATCTGATTTATTTCTGGTGAAAATCTGTATCAACATCAGCACTTCATATTTCACCGGTTCACAGGGATTGAGCGGCTTAGCGGCAGAGCGCCGTAGTTAACTGGAAAATCCTGCAGGAACATCCGGAAGCCATTTCGTCCCAAAAAAGTGCTGTAAGGACAGTAGGCTAGGAATGGAACACTCCAAACTAAAGATTAGAGAGATAAATGATCAAACTTGTGAATTATGATTCATAATTTTAGCCAGTGAAATCTTTATATGGCAGGCAAGAAGGAACACGTGCCAAGAAGTTACATCCCGAAAAGTTCAATAGGGTGACTCCATGATTGGAGTGCAAGTTAACCCTTGTAACATGTACCTTTTCCAACACTGAATCTAAGAAAAATATTTAATAATTAAAAAAAAAAATTGTTAATCCATATCTGGTAACAATATCTTGTTTTGAAAGGTTTCTTTGCTGCTCTTAAATCAGTAACAGAGTTGAAAGTTTTAGCATAGAATTAGCAAATACTCAAAAAAACGGTTAACTAGCATCCATGCTCATCCATGCTAATTGCATGATGACATTAAGGACATTCATATACATTATATATATATATATATACACTATGTGGCCAAAAGTTGTACCTGTCCATTAAATCCATATGCCCTTTTTGAACATCCCATTCCAGATGTGGTCCTTCTTTGCTGTTATAATAAGCTCCATTCTTCTGGGAAGCTTTCCACTAGATTTTGGAGCGTGACTGTGGGGATTTGTGTTCATTCAGCTACAAGTGCATTAGTGAGATCAGGCACTGATGTTGGTGAGGAGGTCTGGGGTTCAGTCGGTGTTCCAGTTCATCCCAAAGGTGTTCAGTGGGGTTGAGGTCAGGGCTCTGTGCAGGACACTCAAGTTCTTCCCCTTCAACCTTCACACACCATGTCTTCATGGAGCTTGCTTTGTGCACAGGGGCACTGTCATGCTGGAACAGGTTTGGGCCTCTTAGTTCTAGTGAAGGGAAATTGTAATTCTATAGCAGGCAAAGACATTCTATACAATTGTGTGCGAACTCTGTGGCAACAGTTTGGGGAAAAACCACATATGAGATTTTTGTGTGCTTTCATCAGTCAATATCACCACATCATTGCAAAAGACTTTTCTTCTTCCCATGATCTTCAGGAAGCTCGTATGAAACAACTACCTGCTGAACATGTGACTTGTGGAAGCCCAGAACCTTCAGCTACCTCTGCCTACAATAATACTGCACCAGTTTTAATGTTGAACTTTTAAAGGGTTTCCCATTGGATAAATGTTCCAAGTACAACTCTTTTTGAAAGCCAATAGTCATTATGAGAACCACTGAGGAACCATTTTCTAATAGTCTATTTTATGGTAATTATATGGTGGTTATAATGCTACTGATCATGACATTACCGCTCACTCTTAGGAAATGTTCGGTTGGTTTATCCCATTAAAGATTCCCATGAGAGAAGGTTTCCGCTTTATGATGCTATTTGGGAAGTTGAGGAACATTTCAAGAACCCAAAGAACTTTTGAGGATCAATTCTGTTCTAAGCGTAGTTTTACTGTAGTGCTTATATGTACTGTTACGCTACTATCAAAGGTGGCTATATGTTTTGAGGTTAAGTATATTTTGATATTTGATATGAAAACGGTACCAAGTTTTTTTTCAAACAACTTAGCATTTTTAGACGTGCCAAAAATTCTGTCTCGACAATGCAGTCTTGTTCAGTTATTGTGGTGGTACTTTCAGTGTTCTGGTGTTAAAATAGAAAATGGTTGGAAAAACCATACTATTCATATATCACACAAATACTGTTGTTTTTTTTTTTTAAATAATAAAATTGCACTACATCTGGTACTTGAACTGAGGTTTACGAGACATTAGTACTAGTGACCGGAAGGCTGTGAGTTCAAATCCCAGCATTACCACAGCTCCACTCGCAGACCCTTGAGCAGGGTTGTAAAATCTTCAGTCGTTCAGCTGTGCTTTCGGATTGGATTCTGCTTCACTCGTTAAAAAAAAAAAAAAAAACACTTTGAATAAAGAAATCTGCCAAATCAATTAGACGCCAGGAACAATGGCAGGACCTGGACACAAAGATGAAGTTTCAATAAAAGCACTGCTTTAACCCAGTTTACAGGTATTCGTCTGGGATCCAGAGGCACAGCTGGATCAGGGAGTCTTTGGCCTGGGGTACTAAAGTACACAGATCACCACAGTTTCAGGGAAGGATAGCAGGATAGCAAGGTTCGTATGTTTTTTTTTTTGCCATGAAATATACCAGCTGTTCATACTAGCATATGGTCATGAGGCAGAGCGAGTAAATTCCCAGGAATTATAAAGAGCAAAAAATGATTTCCCTGTATTTTACACAAAAGTCTCAAGAAAAGATATAATGACGAATCTGGCCACAAGATTAAAATGTAACTTCCTGCACATTTAATTCCTATGAATTTGGTACCATAAGACATTTATACTTAAGACATTGATTCAGAAATACTTCTCTGCCGTTGATGAGCATCGGACTTCGTCATCCACTAGATTTTTTCTGCTGTCCTTTGGATGATTGACAGTTATGAGACTGTTAAGAGATGGTATATACTAAATAGTCATACATCATGTATCATTTTTACTGTACCACTTTACTTAAGAATGGTGTTCATAGTGCTCCATAAACCCTTCATATCCCCTTCCTGTCCCTAAAATAAAATTTCAGAATTATTTATAAAGTTTTATGTCCACAGCAAAACATCTCAAGTTGAGGCTTTTGTCCATTTTTAGGTCCAGTTGACATAAAACCTATGTCAAGTAATTTAGGTGACATTGTGGTTGACATAAGAGTTATGACCCTTTCAACTGCTACATAAGACAATCACGACATCTGACTTTGTAGCCTTGACAATGAAGTGACACATCAAGGATCAAAACACAACTCTCATTAATTTATTTATTAGGGTAAATATATACATAACTGTCATTAAGGTGTCATGGCATTGTCATTGGTTTTCATTAAAATGTTATAAACACACCTTGCTTAAGGACTGGAGATAATGTACGTAAGTCCATTACAATGGTACCATGACATTATCAAATATTTTTCATGAAATGCTTATAGATTAATAAAATGAAGGTTACTTTGCTTAAATAAACATAACATGAGGTCTTTACAGTGCTATAATTATTCATAACACTCTTATAAGCAGAAATATCTACACATGACCCAGGTGTTACATCAACAATGTGGCTGAGTGGGTTTACATCAGCTGTCATAAAGGGCTTATGTAGGGGTTATGTTGCCCTGTGATCACCACCCTTATTTGAAATTTTACTCTTTCTACTTTGCTTTGCCCCAGAGGTTATGTCAAAATTATGGCCATGTCTGTTTATGTCAGCTGTCTTAAAGGGCTTATGTAGGTTATGTAGCCCTATGAGTGCCACCCTAATATGAAATTTGACTCTGTTTACTTAGCTTTTTTCTTGTTTCTATGCTTTTTTGAGTATGAAAACTCTCCCCACACTCACTGATCAATCTCTCCACTTCCTTTTTCTCCTGAAAGGTCATGAATAACTCCTCGAACGAGAGCCTAACCTTAGAGAACACAACAGAGGATGACCAGGAGTGAAATATGGACCATCTGTGGCCATCGCTTACAGCTTGATGTGACCCTTGAGCAGGAGGCACTTGGCACATCTGCCCAGGTTTGTCAGATCACTGAAGTTTTGCAGGATGGACAGCCTCTTCCTGCTGGGTACAGCTGGGTCTCTGGGATCGATCAGGCCACTCTAGAAGAGAGGGGGGATGGACACTTTAACAGAGGAGGGAAAGCAAACTGACCAGATACACAGAGTTAAGAATATGCTCCCTATTACTGGGGGAAATTTGGTCTCCTTTTGTGATTCCCACCAAATTCAGTGAATGAAGTTTGCAGCTTGATGCATCTGTGCAATGCATGCCGCACTCAGACATCAAAGAGCACCCTCTTAATTGCTTGGATGCGTCTCTTTGTTTAATGAGTGGAAGATTTAAGGCATTGTGTGCGGCAGGGGCATTTTGCTCAGAGATCAGTTGATTGCCGTCTCTGGGGTTGATTTGTAGGGGCCTGCCGTGGCTAGAATAGGCCTCGGAGGCCTTTGGCACAGGGCCCAGACAGAGAGGGCCACTGGGGGCGGCGGCGGCGGCGGTGGTGGTGGTGATGAATTGGGAAGGGGGGGTTGAGTTGAGTTGGGGCTGAGAGCAGACAGAGCTCCAGGGCAGGTGTTAAAATAAGCACCCTGGCTCTTTCAGTGCTGATCCCTGTAAAAACAAGTCCGTCTGCCAGGCTGCAGTCGACCCAACAAGGTGCTAACACATGGGCCGGTTGCTGCGAGACGGCGTTCGCTGTTTACAAGATCTCTGCTCCTCGAAAACGGCTCGAAACGGATCATTTATCTTCCAGTTTTTGTCGAGCCCTTTTTGGTTTTCCCTTTTAGGTTTTTCATTGTCAAGTGCACAAGCAGGCATTTGTCACGGGCTTTGGTTTAAAGCAGAAAGAGTGGGAAGTGTGCGAGGTCAGTAGCGGCAGTTCTGTCTTGATAATTAATTATGCATTCAAAATCAAGCTTTAACACATGATTCCTGTTGGGGCTTTGAGTCAGTGAGATTTGAGCTCATGCTCTACATATACTTAGCTAGAGAGTAATAGGTGTTAAAATCATGCATAAATTGTTTAAGGATCACACTTCCAAAAGCAATCACACCTTTTTTTCTTTTACATTTTTTAAAAAGGTTCACAAGGATTAAGATTAGCCCTGCCCCTGGCCTGATCCACATTCATTTAGGACTGTATTGTGCCAACATTTTAGACACAAATCACTTGACCTGCGCTCTCATTTGTCACTCAATATTATGATCCGAACATGTAGAAATGCCTCAGGGACTTGCACCTGGCCTTAGACCACAATCAACCAAAACTTTCTCCTTAACCTCTTCTTGTTTTCTTGAAGTTACCCTTAAAACATTTTATACCATAATGCTGTTGAATTCTCAATTCTGATTGGTCAGAAGCTTTGACAGAAGTTTCAGCTGCAAGATAAATCACAGGTTTATTAATGCGCTTATTATAAACATTATCATTTCTATAGGTACTTGCAGAGGAACTTATATGATGTTCCACAAAACTGATTTTTTTTTTTTTTTGGTTTTGATATAGTGGCATTTTCTGTGAGGAGATGGTTATTTACATTTTAGGAAGGAGTCTCCAGTGTCAGCGTTTTGTAACACTCAGAGGTAAAGCTGTAAACTTAAGTTTGCTGACAAGGGAAGTCTTCATACCATGCGATTCATAGTAACATGACAAGCATTCCGATTATGAAAGGCACTATTTCAAACAACAGCTTGCCTTTTTAATAATAGTAACAAGTAACAACTTACAAAGTGTTAGCATGCTATCAAGCACTATTACTGCCAGTTTAAGTAGCTAGCTGTTAACTGTAGGCAGACCTTGCCATGCCAAACCTGGGGAAGTTATCAATAAAAATGATAAAGAAAATGTAAAAATATATACTGTATATACAGTATTTGGGTTCCTTCACCACATCAGGGCCTTAGAGGTGAAAGCCAGAGCCATCCTGCTTTCTGGAAATAAATAAAGTCTGGAACAAATTTCTGGAATAAATGTATAAGATGAAGTCTTCCAGCTGGAAAAGTGGCACAGAAACACTCGATGTTGTCTTGAGGACACACACTCACTGTTGAAAGGAGTACTTCTAACAAAAGGAGCAATATTTTCCCACTTTTCCTGCTTATCTTTTTAAAAAAAAGTTGCATGTTTTCCATGCTGCAGCTCGTCAGTCCTGTAAAGAGCTTGGCATTTCATTTGTGGCTGTTATCACGGAAGTGACAAAATGACGGAGCAAATACGAGACCATAATGAACCACGCTGAAGAGTGAGTCTACTTCCCATAAAGTGTGCCCATATACAAAATACATGCACACACTTACACACACACACACACACACACACACACACACACACACACACACGCACTTGCCTGGCACAAGGTTTTAATACGAAGCAACTATTATAGTGTCTAGAAAAATGAACTTTTAAATCTGGTGTTTTTTGATGCTTACCCATATGCTCAACAGGCCTCAATGTTTTTTTTTTTTTTTTTTTTTACAGCTTGTTAAACGTCTTGTACCAGGGGGGCGGCTCGTGAGGAAACCCAGTACTAGTCCTGAAGCCTTTTGCCATGTATTGTGTATGGCTAATACCTGGTTCTCCCATTCTCATACTAAGATCAGTGCACCCTGTGGAGACTAGAGGCAGAACGCAAATCTGAAAAGTCAACATATGTGTTATTGGGTCGAATCCAAGAAACCCATAGTGACCAGACAGACTGGGTTAAACAAGGATTATCCGTAATCAGCAATGAAAACACAAGCGAAGGTCGAAACAGAAAACAGAAACTGCGGCTTGGGCTTAATGAGACAAATGCATGAAAACAATCTGCAAGATTTTGCAACAAGTAGTAGACACAAGAAGGAATAAATAGGCAAACTATTTATGGTTGAACACAGAACAGGCGAACACAATAAGGTAACAATCCAGTGATAGGACAGGCGCAGAGACTGGAACAAAACCAAAACAAAGGCACATGTCAAAACAAACAAAATCACATTGAGAGCTAGGAACAACAGCAAGCATCACTGCTACACTGGGAACTACAAGGGGGAATTCATGACAATCAGCATAACGACTTCTGATGTCACTCATCTGTAACAAGGTGTGCTGGTGTTAATTTAGGTCTAGTTATGATTCCTGGTTCTTCGTGGGTGAATCTCTGATTCAAAAACAAGAACCAGCCCCAAGCAGAAAGCAACAGAACTTTTTTTTTGGTTCATTTTGAGCAAATTATGAGATGACTGAAACACATTAATGCAATAACGATAACTCGGAAGAAGTGTCCAAATTAATATTGTTCCTATGTCTGATTAGCTGTTGGTTAACCTTCTTATATCAAATAATGTTACTAACTAGCTAATAAACTAGCATAACTCTGTAATGTTAAATTAATGTAAATATAAATATTATAAAAATATGTACAAAAATGGAACTATTCTGTTGCAATTCTCGTATTGTATGTATGCTGCATGACACAATACACAACAAAAAGTGCATGTAACCCGACCCCCAAGTTCACTTAGTTCTTGTTGGTGCCAATATGGAGCAAGAACCATCCATCCAGTTATCCTCTAGGGCAAATCTCAAATGACTTCCTATTCACTATATTTGCACCCTACATAGGGTATAACAGATTGAATTTTCACTTAAGGACATCTGGTACACAAACATCTCTACAGTCTCAGTAAAGATTAAAGTATTGGCAGCCTTTAGCTGTTTTAAGTGTTTGGGCAGCCATTAAGTGAAAGTTTCCTCATATGTATATTCCCTAATGGTTAAAAGTATTGGCAACCTTGGCTGGGTTTGGATGTGTAGGCAGCCATTAAGTGAAAGTATGCGCCTCTGCATTCTTACTGAAGATAAAAGTATTGGCACCCTTGGCTATATTTGCCCGTGTAGGCAGCCACTAAGCGAAGGTTTGCTCCTCTGTATTCTCACTAAAAATTTAAATATTGGCACCCTTGTGTTTGGGAGTGCTGCCATCACAATAAAATCAATGTTTCATGCTTACTAGTTCACTCTAGAGAGAAACGTAGCATGGTAACGTAAAATGATAATGAGAACAGGCCGGTATTTATTTATTTATTTATTTATTTATTTATTTATTTATTTATTAATGCAGAGTAGTATTTCACTACTACCACAGAGAAACTCTTCCTCCTTTCATGGGAAGAGTTATGTAATGGGAACGTGACACCCCTGCACACGCACACGCACACACACACACACACACGGCCAGCATATATGGATAGCCCAGGGTTCGGATTCATTGCCAAGCCATAGCGAGCTGCACAGTTTGGTGCAGAAGTGGTATTAGAGTCCACTTAAGCTGTCCTGCCAATCCACAAATATAATAGGAATATGTCACACAGTGAACATGCAAGACAGTAAGACACACTCTACATATAATACATTCACACTGTTGAAGCAAAACGTGCTAAAGATTCCAGCTGACATTTCAAAGCACTGGATTTGCACCTGTAATTGCCAACGCTTGTAATTTGACCACAATGTTTACATATCTCGTAGGCTGGTAGATGTGAGGAAACATCCAAACCCATTCACTGTAATGAAAATGAAACTTGCATTACACACTCGACACACACACACACACACACACACACTCACACACAAACAGCTGTCACAATAAACTTGTCCAAAGTACCACCTTCACTGTGATTATGTTGAGAGTTTTGGCACAGAGGCTCATCTAATAGCCATTTAGCTGATTCAAATAAGGAGATATTGGAAGAAAGTTGCTGCCCGAGTGCTTTCAAAGCGACTGCCAGCGCTGAAGGGGAGGCGTGTTTCCACTTCAAGAATTAGTCTAAATTCATCGGAAATCATTCGGGAGTAGCGGCAGTGCAACCCTTTTTTTTTTGGACGCATTAACAATGTGCGCAGTCGCTTTGCTGGCTGCGTTAAAAAAAAAAGAACGAAAAAAAGAGCATGCCAACGATTAGCCGTAAAATTGCTTAATTGATCCATTGGCTTTTTAATTGATGCTTGATTAAATGAAAGAGCTCAGCACAAAGATGGACACACAGGCAGGTAGCGCGTGTATATATTGAAATTCAATGCATTAAGCCTGAGGCCTGTTATACATCAAGTCTTTCAGTGTGTTCACTTTAGTGTTATTAACAGGTCCATTAACAAGATAAGGAAGCTATCAACCTTGATTACAGATTCATTACTTATCGAGCAAGGCATTTGTGGAAAGGAACAGTTTGTGATCTTTATGGATTAAAGCATTTGAATGTGAATAAACACCGGCAACACAAGATGTCATCAATTAGGTCTACTTGCTTCCCAGACTAAAACCCTAGAACCAGGGATTGAATAATGTCACTATAAAAATGTAATCACAGCAAATCATATGAAAGCATAAATCTTTGGTAAATAATAGATGACTGATATATCTGTAGTTGGACAAAATGAAGAAGACATTTAATTTATAGCAACATGACATTTAGTGTGTGCTAGATTTCATTATCATTCATTACAAATAATGCAAATGGTGAAATAGTGTGTGTTGAGATATTATTATACCACAGTACTGTTGAATTCTTGATTCGGTTTACTTTTTCTATAGCAGCAGCCACAGATTTAATATATAATAGCAGATGGTCCCACCCATGGCAGTTGATTGACAGGTAGCATTACCATGAAATAAAATCGGCATTAAAAAAATGCAAAAATGGAAGTTTTACTGAAAATCAATCCTTCTGACTGATGAAACTTTCATATCCCAATGGGCGTGGTCTCTTCCAGGATGACCCTGCCCCCATTCCCAGGGCAAGAGGTCTTACAGAATTGTTTGATGGGGATAAAAATGATGTAAATCATATGTTATGGCCATCACACTCACTTTATAGAACACCTATGAGAGGTGAGGGAAGAATGGTGTTCATCCTTCCTGCACTGTTCCAGACATAGTGTAAAATTAATGCCAAGGTGCATTGAAGCTGTTCTGGGGGTCAGACACTGCCACTGAGCTTTGAAGCAATTTGAAATGCCAGTAGAGATCGTCTTGTGGAGAGTTCTAAAAGGAAAGAATCATGTGGCCCAAACTCAAACCCACCACCATCACCATCATCATGTGTGCAGCCAGAAAGTGCTGCTCTCTCCTCGGTCTGGAGCTCATTACCTCTGCGGCCTGCCAAGTTCGTCACTCCAGGAAGCCGGGGACCAAAGTCTCTGAGCTGCCTCCACTGGACAGCCAGCGAGTGTGGAGTCAGCAGAACTCCCTGCCCTGTTCTCCGCAAGATCAGCAGGAGAACTGGAACAAGTTATCGGTAGCCAGGCTCCATTTTGGGTTTCAAAGGTGCTCTAAGGGAGTGAGTATGTGTGTCAGTGGCATAGAGTCAGAACCCTGAAATAGTACTGCTGCTTTTCTTGTTTTATAGACATCTGGATTAAAAAGAAATCAAGAAAGTTGTTAGAATCAGTCACAGCACAACAGGATACAATTGTTTTTCATGTAAGTGGAAAAAACATTCAGCAAATTGAACAATTTCTGTAACCTAAAATCAAAGCTCAGTGAAGGCCATGAGCCATGTAATAGATCAAATCAAGCTTTTCCATGCTTCTTTAGAGATACACATCTGATGATTTGTCGGAAAGGGAAGGTCAATGTCCGGCTTTCTCTCAGCTCTGTCCCTTAGAGCCCTTATCTTAACTTATCCACATCTATCAATGTCCACTGACAAAGACTTTCCTCCAGAGCGCCGTCCTGAAGCCACGCTCGACGTCCACCACCTGAGACACACACACAAGCCCCTCTCTCAGTTCCTTCAGTACAAAAACTTTAAATGGTGCTAAGTAAGCAGCCTTCTGCCCATGAAAGATTGACTTTGGTCTGGTCACTCTTTACCACCAGCCATTTAGACTTTCTTTTTTTTTTTTTTTTTTTTGGCTCACTGTGCCAGCAGCTGAATTCATTCAGAGTGTAATTTTAGATGGGACTGATGGCACTGAAAGGACGATCAGGGTAAATCTATTGTGGCTCATGGATGGACTCACACATGGAATGACTTTAGTTTCTTTTTTACGCAAATATTTTCTGGCTTGTCTTTGAAACCATAATGAATTGGAGCAAGTATAATGAAATACCATGTTGAATTAATCAGTACTCATTGACTCCCTTCATTGTGTTCCAATCTGAAAGCAGCTCTCTACCCAGTCCAGC
This sequence comes from Pangasianodon hypophthalmus, assembly GCF_027358585.1. Taxonomy (NCBI): domain Eukaryota; kingdom Metazoa; phylum Chordata; class Actinopteri; order Siluriformes; family Pangasiidae; genus Pangasianodon; species Pangasianodon hypophthalmus. The sequence continues at coordinate 26,883,575 of NC_069719.1, read as the reverse complement.
ATTTTTTAGCCAATATTTATGCTCCAAAGACACTTCCAAGCAAACAGAGAGTGTTATTGGCATGTTCAATAAGTATTCAACAAGTTTTAAGAAGGTTAGGCTGTAACGTTCCAAAAATAATGTTCCTGAAATGCTCTAAAAACATCTGCAGTAACAATCATAATGTTATTAGAATATTAGAAAACACAATGTTTGCCTTAACACAACTACAACAAAAATATTGCAGCGATGTTATAGGTACGTTTACGAGCATTACATTAACTTATTAATTTATCAATACATACTTATTTTTATTGGTCAAATTTAAGAGCAATGTCAAATAATTCTGTTCACTGAACCAGTGAACAGTGAACAGTGTTCATTCATTCATCCTTATCATGGTTAGCATAACTCTGATTTAACTTATACATTTGCTTATATTTTGGGAAACCACCAACTAAGTTCACTAGAAAATATTGCAAGCATGTACAAACAAAACTAATAAACTGTAGGATTGGTCGGAATTCCTTTGGGAGTGGGCGGGAGTGGGATAAAGAAAACAGAGCAACTCACGCACAACTCTACACTAAGGCTAGCCCATAAAACTAGCTATTTTCTTCAGCAATCTAGTTGTGAAAAATAGCTATTGCTAATTTGGGATCCATCTGGAGGTAAGCTAAGAAAATTAGCATGCAACATTGTCTCTAAACACTATGATGTATGATTTCGCTGAATGATTTCCCAAACGTAATGCTTACAAATATTCCTTTTTAGGTAAAATGCTGGTTTTGCAAGCTTTAGCTACGTAGTTATAAAAAATGGTTCCTCAAGGGTTCTTTGGATGGTTAAGAGTTCTAGTTTCATAATAGGATTCTACTCATTTGGCAATAAAGCTAGATGACTAAGTTACTTCAGGATATCTAGTTATTCTTTGGAGGAACAGAGAGTGTTCCAAGTAAATAAGAACCACTGGATAAGAACTATCTAAAAAAAAGTCCATTGTGGATTGGAAACCATCTGCTGTTCTATTGTAATGTTCTATTACTCTACGTAATGTATGTAAACTTAGTGTTTGTTTTATTTTGAGTGAATTTGAAAATTATAGTCCAAGCCCATGGCTGAGGTCAAAACTCTGGCAGGCCAGTTTAACACAAAAAAACTCCAAATGATGAAACAGGCTCTATTTGGAAAACCGGAATAAAGAACGGGAATAGAAACCAAGGTTCAGTGATGCACAGTGCAGTAGGCAAGACTTCGCAATATAGGAAGAGAAACAACATGGCAGAAATAACGAAACTTATTAGGGTGAAACACAGGTGAACACGTTATAGCGTAATCAACCAATGTAAGGACAAGAAAAGTGACAGGACCAAAACCAAAACAAAAGCACATGGAGAAAGTCCTCGATTTGCACTGAGAGGGAAAATTCATGACACCTACATAAATCTTAAAAGGTTCCCTACAGGGGAAAAAATAATAAACCTTTTTTTTTTTTCTAAGAGTGTACATTTCATGGTGCAGACATTTCCAATTAAGAACAGATTTATAAAAAAATAATTCCCAACGATAAATTCATTAAAATGATCACTGTATCATGTGGCTTAGTGTATGGAGAAAAGTGTATAGATTTCACATTGGGTAAATATGTCAGTGAAGCTCTCTAACTTTTGGCCCTGTACAGATCTGTCTGAATCACACACACACACACACACACACACACACACACACACACACACACACAGAGACACACACACACAGCCGAGCTGGCACTAGGGCTGATTAGCTCCGTCTGCATATTCAAACTCCATCTCTCTTGGATTTTTGGCAAGTGGCGACGTGAGGAGGAGAGTGTCTGCTAATGAGAGGCTAGTCAGCGAGAGGCTCTAAATATTTTCACAGCTTATTTGGACATTTCTGCCCAGTGGATATGCGGGCTGCGCTTTGATGAGGTGAAGCGTCATTTGGCACGGGTTTCTTGCCGGTCTAGGGAGCTCCAATTCCACAGTTCACACCTGTAGTGTGAATATTATGATTCACCTTAAAGAGGAACGGTTAACATACTCAAATTGACCCCAATTTAGGCTTAAACTCGCCTGACAACTGCAAAGCTACTCTTTTAGTCCGGGCTAATGGGCCATTTAGGCTAATAGCTTTTTCGCATGGCGGTGAATATGGACGGGGGGAGAAAAAAAACGATTTTATTTGTGTTACTGATGCTGTTTATTCTTTCCTACTATTTTTTTCTAGCGCTACATCAAAACAGATGATTACTGTTTGCTTAAGTCTAATTTTAATCATCAAGTCAAGGCCTTTTCCTGTTAAGAGAGAATTGTGATCGACTTGGATCATGACCAAAAAATTAGCACACACACACACACACACACACACACACACACATACACACACACACACACAAGCGCTTGCTCCCCCACATGGTAAGGAAGCACAAGCGCCCATTAATACGCGGCTCATTGAAATGCGGCGACAGCTTCTTGGCTGAGGCTGTTTTTTTTTTTTTTTCTCGCTGCCTGACAGTCGTGGTCACCGCGTAGCAGACCTCACCTACACTCGGGGCGAAGATAAATCCTGCGTGATTGATTGGAGGGGCTTTATATTCATTCATTAGCCGAGGCCCTGTCAGACAAGCCCTGGCAGGTACCTTCATGTTCGCAGACTTTTCATCCCAGTGTGGTCTTGAGCTCGGAATCTACAGCTTATTAATGACATTTTAGACATTAATATTGCACGGATTAGGGATATCCTATCTCCTTTGTTCCCCTGACAAACCTTATACTGTTTTTTTTTTTCTTATGTCTCTCTATCTCACTCTCTCTCCATTCCCCTATATCCTTCTCCCCTCCATGTGCCCTCTCTCACTCTCTCTCTCTCTTCTTCTTCTCTATTTTTGTCGCTGTCACTTGCTCTTTTTCCAAATGTCCTTTTTCCACCCTGCCTTCGAGGACAGGTCTAGTAATACAGTTTGAGCGGTGTGAAAAGGACCTATCATCATGCACATTATTACATTTTTATCCTTGTCTCTGCCGTAGCATTTCCCAGGCTCCCTCTCTCCCCCTCTTTCTCGTGCACTCTTGACGCAGTCCAGATACCCCGGAGCGCACGAGCCCTTTTGCCGTGACCAATCCAGTAACAGCGGAGTGGAGAGGAGGGTCTGAGCCACAGTAGCGCTGATATATCCCAGATCAGCGCCTCTCTCATTTTAACCCCCCGCTGTCAGATAACGTCGCCATGCTGTGGCATTTGGAGGCTCGGTCGCGATGAGATGGAAGGCCACCGAGTCGGGAGGAGGAAACAACCCGCGGGTCTGATGTTGACATTTCTCAAAGTCGCAAGACTGGTAGCGTGGCCCATTCGAACGCTCTGTTTACGCGAGACAGGGCCCAGTGTGAGACGCAACACAGCCTGCCTCTCACAGCCGTCCACCACCGATACAGTCAGCCATTTTATCTGACAATGTGTGAGCTATGCTTTTTTTTTTTTTTTTATTTCATGTGATCAATCATATCAAGTGACATAATTTACTTTCTGATGGCGTCTATGTAGAGAACCAAACCTTACTCTAATGCAAAAGCTGTTCACTTTAGAAGGTGTTTATTAATTTTCATAAAAGCAGCTCTGACAATAATTCCAGCTGCAAGGTTTATAATAATGCACTTGTTCAAATGCTATATCATTTCTATAGTAACAGCTCACACAGGAAGCAAATTGGTGTAATTGTTGATTTAACATTTATGGAAGGAGTCTCCAGTGTCAGCGCTTTGTAACAGTCAGAGGTAAAGCTGTAACTTCAAGTTTTCCACCATCTTCAGGACAGAGAATTTTACGCTCTGCTGTTTCTTGGTAACATGACCAGCTGCGTTTTTTGTGTCTTATTGACACAAAATGAGAGATATAAGAGAGGCTGCTGAGGGAGTGAATGTTTATAGCTGCAAAAAATGAAAATGAGAACAGGAACTGGCTTTCCCCAACATTAAATCTAACTATAAATGGATAAAACGTATGTCCTGTCATTCTTTAATAAATAAAAATTGTAATTATTGGCAAATTGCTGTGGTGTAAGAGGAATAAAACACTTCATGATGTGCCTCAGCTTCATCACACCATTTCGGTGTTAATTATTTTGCTATAGCAGCACACCACCAAGTGTTTTATTCCTTACTTAATACACATACTCCTTAAAATAGTTAGTATGCGCTCCCTTAGCCTTACTATGTAATATTAACAACTTTGACTGCTTAAAATGATGAAGCCTGAAATAGACGCTACCGCTAATTTGAAATAAAAACTTCCCTTGAATGGAATAACTTTCATCATATTTACATGAGGATTCTTTAAGGACACCGAACACTTGTCATCATTGTATATTTACATTTCTGACAGCCCTGAATGTACAAGTTAGGACGCCAATGCTCATGTTTCTCAATATAGCAGAAACCATGGTTTGGCTAGTTGGCGTTTGATGCTAAGTGTAATTACTGTGTAATTTGAGTCATACTGACTCTTTTCTTTAGTAATATACTAACACATTTGAGGAAAATATTGATATTCTGGATGGTTCTGTGCTATTTTTACTTTCACCGTGCCTTCATGTTATCTGTACAAAAAACTAACAGCTACGTGATAGCTAGCAAAATCATTAGTCAGTCTTCAGCTAGTTGTGGTTGGTGTAAATATATTTCCATGTGATCTAATAACAGTGGTCTAACAGCTTGAAAAGCGAGTGAGTTTGTGGTGTTTAACGCTACCTTACAGTCTGAAAAAGGTCCACAACACATGTCACGTTAGTCAAACGCATTAGCATAATGCAAACAAAGCTTGTTTATTAACTCTTCTTTCTATCCTTATTAGCCTTCTGAAGCCTGTCAAATTCCTAAAATGTCCCTTTCTATCGTTCTCCTTAAATTCCCCCCCTTCCACCACTTCTCAGAGACAGTTAGTGAAGAGTCTCTTCGCTTAATGGCGCGACTTTGACTTTTTTCCAAAGAGCTTAGCCCGCACTTGACAACACCGCCTCCCTCTTGAGGAAAGACGGGCCCGATATAGCTGTCCGTCCTTATAGAGAGCACTTGCCAAAGCCACGTTTATTAGCATTAAAATCCTCCTCAACTTCTCAGCCAAAGATTAGTGGCTTTTTTCCACGTATTCTCCCTCCTGGTCCATATGGAAACAGTTCTCCTCGTCCCAGAATTACCCCTCCTCCCGTCCCCTGTTCTCGCGCCTCCCGTTCTTTTAAGATTACTGGCATGGCAACTTCAAAATGGCTTCAGATCCCCTCGCCGCTTGCACACCGGAGCTGGAATGTCTGGCTGTCTGCGGTACATGGTGGCCAGGCAAGCGCCCTGAAGTCAGCAGGTGGCCACATGAGAGAAAAACGAAACAGTGGAGGTTACAGCAGGATTGGGAGTGATGTTATACTTAACGTGCATTTTGGCAGAGCTGGATCTGGTTTAAATTTGGTTAGCCATGTCCCATGTGTCACTTTGTCTGAGGTCGTAAATATACACTTTTATACACACTTCATCGCTTGGCGCACATCTGCCCTTTTCTTCAGTATCAGGGGTGTTATAACAGCTAGGCTACATTAAAAAAATCCACACTCACACTTGCACATTTAGGCTGAAAGTTAGAGGGAAAAAAGTCTAAATCCTGTTAATTCAGGTGAGGATGTTTTGCCGTCATGCCGGTTGCCCTCTACTGGCACTTGCAGTCACATGCACCTGTACTAAATGCTCAACACGCCAAGAAAGCCATGAAATATTTAAATGATCTTGCAGCTTTAAAGCATCTTAAGTTAGACTGAGAGATAAATAACTCATCCCCTCATACTCATAGCTCAGGCCTATTAATTACCTGCGATGTGCTCTGCATGGGTTACCTGCGCCCGGTGCTGTTAATGCTTCCCCTTTGACCAGGCCCAGCTCCTCGAACGCCTCTACGGGGACGAGCTCTAATTAATCCTCTGTTACTGTTGTAATGGTGCCTTCCTGAGGGAGAGCCGGGCTAAGCGCAGAAATATTCTTTCATTCTTCCATTGTAAACAACAGCTCATCTCTGGAGGGAGGAGGAGGAGGAGCTGGAGGACGTGGAGGAGTTGGAGGGGGGAAATTCTGGATCACGTGAAGCAGGGTAAATAATAATAATAATAATAATAATAATCATCATCATCATCATCATCATCAGGTATTTGAATGGGACAACTAATTTTTATTTCAGCTGTGAGTTCAATGTGGATCTGATTATCCATTTATGTAAGGAATAAGACACTCTGTGTAATAATGTATTATTTATCACCGAACAAGTCACATGTTTTTTATCCATTTGTAGGTACATTTAATGTTGTGAAACAAGTTAGTTCTTGTTCTCACTTATGTAATAGCATTGTCGTGTTACTGAGAGACCAGAAAGCGTGAACTCCTCTGTCCTGGAGATGTCGGAAAACTTAAAGTTACAGCTTTACCTCTGACTGTTACAAAGCACTGACGCTGGAGACTCCTTCCATAAATGTTAAATAAACGTTACATTACAGGAAACTCCACCAATCAATGATTATACACGGTTTTATTTGTTACAAAACAACACATTTTAATACACTATTACTTTTTCTTTATTATTATTATTACCATTCCTTTAATAATCTGTTTGAATATGCCTTCATTCATTCATTACTTATCAAAGTTTTCAAATTGTGACCAAAAGAAAAGTTGTGTCTATGAAATATAACAAAATCAGGTTTATTACTGTTTTACTTTCAAGGATGTCTGACAACTGTCAAGAATGTCTGATAAAAAAATAATAATAACTTGTCATTATTATCTCCCAGAATCACAAAGCCCGAACTGTCCTCTCCCGTCTAACAAAGGCAGACGGTGGCGTCTCCCACCTGCAATTTTCTCTCCATTAAGCCTAACAATAGTGAATAAGGTGAATATGCTCCTGCTTCTCTGAGACCTTGGTGTGAGCCAGCATCCAGAAACAATCAACAGCTGCACGCGGGGAAACAAACAGCGCATTCTGGCCTCGCTTTCTCCCCTGCCTCACTGACCTTCAGCTTAAAGGCCTCTGAAAAGGAAGCCGATGTCACATGCTGCTCGCTATCTGAGATAACAACAATGCCAAGATAACAATAATACACCCGCGAGGTCAGAACATCACACGTCTAGCGCTGCTTACGAGACATCGTTTCCTCAGGACTGACAAAATATTAACACTGTGCAAAATCTAGGAATTTAGTACATACTTCATTGATTAAAAAAGTGGGTCCCACCCACTGAAAATCCAAACATAAATGATTATTTATTCCATTCCCACCTTGTAATAATGTCCAGCTCCCAAAGTCTTAACCAGTGGACCCATAACTAGACTCCACACGAGATTGAATGATTTTCCTTTTCTTTCTGTGTTGTATGATTTTTCCTTCCTTTTCTTTCCAATCAAAACTAAACAATGAAATAAGACTATTACCGAAATACTCGCAGAGATTAAATATAACTGGCGGCGTTCCACGGATTTAACCACAATACTTACAGAGATTAATTTTTGGGTCTTTTGCAAATTCATCCCCCAACAGGCTCTCTTTCCATGTCTTGACAAATACAAACTTTTTTTTTTTTTTGGATTATACTTTTTATTATTTAATTGACACACAATGCAACACTGGAAGAGAAACCATACAAGGGAGAGAAGAAAGGCAGAATATTTATAGAAGTGAATTAAAAAAAAACACTAACAATCAGGGTTGATCCATGAATTATTATTATTATTATTATTATTATTATTATTATTATTATTATTATTATTATTATTATTATTGCTTTGTCTAGCCTTGTACTGCTACGCTCATGTAAAAAAAAGGTTGTTTTATATCAGTAGCAGCGCAGATGTAATGGCCAGAAGGTTTTTTTAAATACTTTTTTTTTAAAAATAGTATTGTAATTTTAATATGATGAAGTTTTCTGTAAGGAGATGTTTAGTTACCATTTATGGAAGGAGTCTCCAGTGTCGGCGCTTTTTTTTAACAGTCAGAGGTAAAGATGTATCACGGAAAAGTCTTCAGAACAGAGGCTTTTGGAGTAAGGGTGAGAGAATGACATGAATAAATAAAAAATTTGTAATCATGTGAATTGCTGTGTTATAAGAAGAATAAAACCCAGTGCTGTTATAGGAAATTAATCAAGTTTGGAGGGGTAACTGTAACTCTGCTTTGTCACACCACTATAACAACATGTTCCACAGTGTTTCATTCAACCTTAAGCCTTTATCAAAGTGTCTTTAAGACAAGAAAAATGATATTGTTTGTATAGACAGTACGTATTCGCAAATTTATGACTAACTCTGCTCGAATCTCATGTTCACGAACAGATGTCATGATATCATCTCCCGACTTCCTCGGTCATCGCAGGAATCTGAGGAAGGGATAAGAAGCAAAGAAGTGAAAAAGTGAAGAAGGATATGGATGACACAACAAACGAGTACGACAACAATAACACGAAAAACGCAGGCCATGGAGAGGTGACGAGCAAACAGGCTGCAGCAGCTGTGCAGCATCATGAGACAAAACGGACACAAACTGTTTGGCAGTTTCACTGAGCACAATATGGCCACATCGCTGCCACACACACACACACACACACACACACACACTCACACTCAAACAGAAACCCTTGAGTGTTGTCCTCTCTACACATGTGGGTGCAGGACAGTAGCCTGGGATCACAGGAGGCCTCCGCAGCTGGCAGACACACAGAGAGAGACACACACACACACCCAGAGAGAGAGAGAGAGAAAGAGAGAGAGAGAGAGTAATCCCTTGAAGAGATGCTGTGTGTATTATTTTGTTCAGCTTGGCCAGACTGTCTCTTGTATAGCCTCGAGCGGCTTGGGGATGTTGTCAAATGGGCCTCATGTTCTTTTGAGCATGAAAGATGAAAGAAAAAAATGGCACATCTGCAGCGGCCGTTTATCGATGAAAAAGAAGGAGAGTGAAAATGATAAAAAGGAATACCTGGATGATTGTTTTAGACTTTGTTCACACAGCAGGGAAACTCTGATTTTTTTAGTACTACCTGGACCTAAAAAAAAAAGATTCATTTGTTCAGAATGGTTTAGTCAGGGTTGCCAGGTGTATGTTTTAGCCCACTGGAATTGAGTGAAGGGTCGGACATTTTGCATACATTGCATTAATTAAATTAATGCCAAATAGGTAAGCTGGTATGGAAACATGTTAAAGTGTTATGTCATTAGATTGACATAGTATCTCATTTTTTTCAGCCTAACAACTTATTATTTCAAGATCATTGTCATGTCATTGTTTTGACTTATATTCAGTAATATTTAGAGAATATTCAATAAATGAGTCTTATTGATAGAATGTAGGGTACTACATTTTAAAGGAGAGTTAATATATGATAATATGTTGGAAGAAAACAAGATAATAACAAGATAGTAACTCAAAATAAGTTAAGTTGAATTACAATATTAAGTCGAAATAATGACATAGGACTTCAAAGTTTGTTTTTTTTAACAAATCGTAGTTCAGAGACTCTGTAAAGCTTAGATTTTTTATTTTAAACAGTAAATGCATAGTGAGTGATTTCATTAGATCTCATTTACAAAGACTTTTTGGTATCTCTCTCTCTCAAAAAAAAAAAAAAACACTCATATGCGTTGGAAATACCAGGATTGTTTGCTTAATGAAGATGAATGACTCTAATCTCATTTGCAATACAGATATGCAGGGGAGTACAAACTTTTGCACTCAACTGTATATATAGGGCAAAGACACAAAGTGTTTGCATTGTACATAACTATTTCATATTAAAATGAAACAATATACTGACATACTGTTAGGGTTCATATTTAATAAAAAAAAAATCTTCTGGTTTAGGCCACGCCCACTTTGTGTTTAAATCCGAATGCAAATACTGATTAACTATCAAATTACTAAATGATATACAATGGCTGGATTTCTGTTGAAATTCTATTTTTAACATTCTTTAATAAGCATAATGTACTTGTCCATTATAGTCTAGTACACTTTTATTTATTTATTTTTAATATTTACGGTAATGAAACCTGCTCTCCATATCAGGTTCATGAAGCTAATCAGTGAACAACGGGGACAAGACGAGTCCGATACATGTTATCTACAGCCGTCTGCACTACATGATGAGAACAATATGGGGAGTGTTATCCTCAACCAACCCTCTCTGGTCTTCTGTCTGTCTGGAGAGGAGGGCAGAGTCAGGGCTACGACATGAAAAGGTGGGAGTCTCAGCGCTCGGCAGGGAGAATCAGCAGGGTGTGTGTGTCAGAGGGAGTTCGGCGGGAGCTGGAAGAGGTGTGATCGTTGGCAAGATGGCAGTCAAAGCAGCAGATCTCACCTATTACGGCCGCAGATTGGGGGGATCAGGGTGTAATTGATATCATTATATCCTAAGCTAATCAGACAAGGACTCATGTGAGGCTTCAACCTCATGTCCAATTAAGCCTTTTTTATTATTTCCCTTTAAAAATATATAAATATCACATTTCACACATCTCATTGTTCTTTACCAAAGCATCTTGTTAGAGGGTCAAAACAGCATGATGTAGCTGTTGTGAGAATGAAAGCATCTGTTGTGTGTATGCAGCATGAAATGTGCATTGAGAAAATCAAATTATTAGCTGAGATCCATCCACAAGAACAAAATATTAACATGGCCTCTCGATAGCAAATTGCTTTAAGCTAAGTGTCATGTAAGAAATGTCATGTATTGTCATGTAACTGTCATGTCAGATACCTTAGCGTATATTGGTGAAAGAGAGGGCTAATTTTTTTCAGATGTATGCTAAGTAATAGTAAGAAAACAGTGAGGCAAAAGTCCACTACTGTGTAACCACTACTTAATAATAAGCGTCTCTTTCATTTTGGCTCACAAGACCAAGGCTTGTGAATTCCCTGGTCAAAGTTCACTTAGATAAAGTCGGCACACAGCGAAAGTAACCACTACCATAAGCGAATGAATCTTTCAGATCTCAAGTCCTTTCCCCTTCAGTGAATTGGCTTCATGTCAAGGTGTCAAAAATCTACAAATAAAACATAGATGTTAGCACCTCTGGTAAAGTACTGAATTTCACCCTATTAGTCAGTTCATTTTAAAATCATATCAGTAATTACAGCAAAACCTTTCAGTAGTCTGGACAGGTCCTGGGATTTTAAGGGGTTGTTGGCTCGGTTTGTATAACCCAGATTTCACACACAATTAACAACCAGAATTGATAGTTGGCACACAAAAATAATTTCTTGCCTCATGATTAGTTTCATACTTGGGATGGACTGGCATCCCATCCAGGGTGTATTCCCTCCTTGAACCCAGTGTTCCTGGGATGAGATCCAGATCCAGTACACCATGGGAATCTAGAAGTAGGTACTTAAGGTAGCTGCTGAAATGCTTTGTTGTCTCTGCTGTTTCAAAAGTTTGTGCCTTAAAAGGCAGAACCTTGATAGTCACAAAGGTACCTACAAGGAAAATGTTTGGGATGGGCTTTGATGGCAGCATACATCATGATGTTGCCAAGATACCACACACTAATGACCTGCTAACCCCAAAAGTCTGTTATCAATATTCTGTCCACCACACCACTGGAATCTAAATGTAGCACCTTAAGATAGCTGCTCAAATGCTTTGCTGGCTCTGCTGCCTCATAAGTTACTGTCTTAAAAGGCAGAGATTTGATATCCACAAAGGTACCTATAAGAAAACAGTTTGAGGCGGGCTTTGAAGGCAGCATATGTCATGATGTTGCCAAGATACCATACACTAATGACCTGCTAACCCCAGATGTCTGCCATTACTGCTATTTCTCACCAGAAATAAAACATCTCTAGCTAAAATATACACATTTATTCACTTGTCTGACACTTTTATCCAATGTGACATACAACTGAGACAGGATACAACTGAGCAGTTGGGGATAAAGGGTCTTGCTCAAGGACCAGTTGGTGCTTCTTGGAACAGGGATTTAAGCTCCCAACCTTCTGATCAGTAGCCCAAAGCCATTACCACTGAACACTCAACACTTGCTCCCTGTCTTCTGCTCTACAAGGATTGTCCGACACCATTTTTTACAGACTGGCTACTGCATCTCAGCTGATGCACAGGCTTATGGGATATGTAGGATAGTGAAGGATACATGCCGGTCAGATAAAGGGATCTCAGAAGGCAGTATTTGACATGCTGCCTCTGATACAGCCCTGTTCTGCAGACCTTATGTTTCTGACACCCTATAAACTAAAACCAGAAATGGTTCTTAGTCTTGGTAGAACCCTATAGCTTTAGGGAGGGTTCTCTTCAGGAATCTACACAAATCTATTGTTAACTATTCAAAATATCCTTCAGGAACAGTATGGTTATTGCCAGTCAATGATCCAAATCTGGTCCATGATTCAAATCTGAATGCGAATACATTTAATACAATGGTGGACAGGCACTGGTGGCTGCACTGAAGCTCCTTAATGACGGACTTTTGCTAGGAACATGAATGCCTGTACAATGTTAATTTAAAGAACTCTCTTGTGTATCTCATGGACAAGAGAAAATCTCAGCACATTTGACTTCCACTTTTGTTTCACTGTTGCAATCAGCTTGTCAGAAGGAGGTATGTTTTCATGTGAGTGTGGTGAGTTTAGTTCAGCAACAAGTTGGGTAGTGTGTGAACCCTGGTCATTTAATTGCTTTTACCATAAAAATGTATAGAAATAAGTTGTAAAATGTGTAACAGAGTTTTCTTTTATAACCTGTCAAGGTTTAATGTAAAAAAATACTAGAAGAATCAGAGCATTACCCACTTCATTGCGACTATCTTTACTCCTTCTTTCTACCACGTGATGGGATGCTGTAGGTTCTGGAGATTCTTCTATGGTCTGATCCTGGAGTAGAGGCAGCTGTGAAGATGCCTACATTGATGGAAACATTAGCTCCAGGGGGCTCTTCTAATCTTCCCAGGCCATCCAATTAGCGTTTGTCCGATTAAAAGCTGCCCCCCCTCATGTTTTTTTGTCCGATGGCGCAGTCACCTGGGCCCAGAGGACAGCTGCGGATGATGAATTGTTCATTTGTTCTCGTCTCGCTGGGGAAGGCCCCCAGGCCATTACACAGCACGGCATATGCACCGCAATTTTAAGTGAGCCCATCTCCGATTCAGATCAGAGCCGGAGCTGCTGATTTGATGTGCTTTGGAAAAGGGGGAGGAGGTCAGACGGGGTCAGATCTCAGGCCTTCGGCCCAGAGCTCCAGCCTGGGAAAAGACACTGACTTCCCCTCCCTCCCTTCCTCCATCCCTTGCTCCAGAAACACCCATAATCCTGCTGTCACCGCTGACCAGATACACAGAGAACAGAGATAAGGTCTGCAATTACTGTAGATTGCAATCACACTGAGATAGAAGCATGAAGAGTGGACCTTTACCATATTGTCCAGGTAAACAATCACACTTATTTTACTCTATTTCCCTTGCAGTGAACCACGAAAGAGTTCAAACGAGTAGAAACAGACAAACACATATGATCCACCTAGCTGATTTTATGGGTAATTGACTTGGCTGGCTTCTGATGGCTGAAGTCTAATGCTGGCCACAAAATACAGGAGTTTTTGATGCAATTAGCAGTTTTTATCAGATAAGGGACGTATTCTTGAAAATCTGAAAAATCTAATTTACACAATTTCCCACTTGGCCCAAATATAATTGATCAGCCAGGACATTTTTTGTTCATTTCCGCAAACGACCTGGCAAATGAGATAAATTTTGCTAGGAAGTAATGGATGTTAATGCTACATAAACTTATTTTTATATACATCAATCCATATTTACCCAACTGAAGCTGAAAGACTTCAAAATGGAGCTGTATTATTATCTGTATCAATGCAGTGGCTCCTTAAAGCCAGTTCACAGTTGTTAATGAAAATCAGAGAGAAAAGCTAATGTAAGAAGGGTGAAATTTTCATGCTTGATCTGCAGAAGCACTTGTCAAGAGGTTAAGGTGAAGGCCAATCTAACTAGAGAGCAGCTCGGATTAAAGTCTTTGAGATATGGATCTGAGGCCTCTCTGTCTCTGAGTACTGGGCTTAAGTATCATATCCGTGGACAGACAGATCGATACGCTGCCTTTCTTTCTCTCTCTCTCTCTCTCAAGTAGATTTCGGCAGGGCTTTCATGGAGTCCCTCGCTCTGCCCTAATGACACGGTGGGAGCTCGAGCGTTTACATTTTACTTCGATCACTTCGTAAATGAAGGACTGTATTGAAAATGCTTGCTGGTAAAGAATAATGATAAACACTGTATTTTCAGAGTGGGCTGATTCCAAATAGTATTTGAATGTAGCGAAAATTCAATAACGGTTAAAATTATGTTGCATTCATTATTGTAATCCATTTATTGCAACATCGTCCTATTTTTCTTTGCCGCTAGTTTTGAAGTTTGCCAAACTTCAAAATTGTCTCAAATAATTCAAATCACATTAAACTTGTTGAGTCATCCAACTGACAATGGTTGGAAATACTTATATTGTTCACAAAACCAAAACCACCAATCAGTCAGTAATTCTGCTTTATTTTGAGCTACCTATTCCCATTGTTACGCATTTGTTTTGAACCATCTACTCCCATTTAAAAAAACATTGAAGGGATTATGATGTCATTGTTTGAGTTTGGGGTCATTGTTGAATTAAGTTTAAGGGTCAAGGCAAGGTTCAAAATGCAAGATAAGCAATAACCAGAGATGAGATTTGGAATTTACTCAGACAAAAATGGAGGCAAGACTTCGCAATGTCCTTATGTACTGAAAGAACAGGAGGTTGTTCAATACTCAAGTTTGATACATCTATAGTGATGGGTTGTTTTGAGATATTTTTATGTATGGAAGGATGTGGTTTGGGTTCGTAGACTTATGAGCTTACCTAGCTACCAATTTCATACCACTGTCTAAATGAATATCTAGTCAAAACACTAAGATACCCTGTTTGCCCTTAAAAAGGTTAGCTTGCTTTGCTAACTCCATTTCTCTTCTCCTGCAAAGATTCACTTATCTGAACAGCCAATCAGAGAGCTTTCTCTCTGTCACGCTCTCTCTCTCTCAATCACCACCAACCTCAGATGCTGATTTAACATGCGATAAATTCGTCTAGTGAAACTTGTGGACACCGTTCAGCCACTGACTCTCAAATACGTCCAACAGCTGAAAGTCAGCTTGCCATGTCAGGGCCCTACATCTAACAGAAGAACATATCGTTAAAAAACACTCTGGTGGTTTTACTGAAACCACATTTTAGCGTTTACCACGTGACTCTGTTGTAGCAAACCTCGTCATGTTGTCACAATGCAAAACTGCTTATTACTGCTGTCACAAGCGTGGTGTAGATTACAATCATGTGCTGTACATGTCATATATAATGAGCTCTGTATCAGTGCTGCGATTTCTGCTTGTCCACACGCCTCGCTGTGACCACGGCAAGCTTTAAAGGCCATAACAAAGCTGTGAAACCGAGTCAACGACACTCATGAAACCACAGCCAGAATAAATGTGAGTGTAAAAGCCGATGTGCAGCAGCATTATGGAAGTCGTAACAGATTTAGATTTTATTTTAAAAGAATCCTGTAACACAACAGGACAGGATTAAACTATGTGCTATAGTTCAGATAATAAGCATTTAATAAGCAGTGTCTTTGGAGTTCATCATTAAGGGTTTTTTTTTTGGAAATTCTAACAAACACACACAGAGTGAACTTTCTGATACAGGCTTGCTAATAAGGGACAGAAGAGTTCCTCATATTCCTCATTATAGCATTAACTGTCTAAATATAAATGACAATACTCCGTTAAAAAGTTGAATACAGCTTCAAATACTTTCTTCAAGGTATTTTACTAAAGTTTTAGAGAACTAAAATGGAGATAATATAGGACATATGTGCAGCTTTAACTAAGGAATCAAGAAATATGAACAAATTAGCTAAAGCTTAGTAATGCTAGCTAAATCCCTAATCTCTCAAACATTACCTAGCATGGTGACAAAACCAACTAGCTCACATGCTATAGTTAGGAGTCACAAACTGGGAGGATAAATACAAACTGTAGCTAACGAAACAGAGATTAATGCATTAATGCTCACATAAATGGATTTAAAACGTGTAACTGTTGATTGGCGAAGTTTTGTGTAAGGAGATGTTTATTTAACATTAATGGAAGGAGTCTCCAGTGTCAGCACATTGTAACACAGAGGTAAAGCTGTAACTTTTCAATTTTTCCAACATAGAAAGCTTTGCATGCCAGAAAACTTACAAAAGAGAGACTGGTGAAGGAATGACTTTTTATAGTTGCTATAACATAAGCGATACAAATGTATTAACTTGTTTTGTGGATGTTCCACAACATTAAATGTAACTATAAATGGATAAAAGTATGTCATGCTGTTAAATAAAATAATAATCGTTGGCTAACTGTTGTAGTATAAGAGGAATAAAACACTTAAGGATGTGCTGCTCTATGGAAAATAAAAATAAAGTTTTGCTCATACAAAAATCTATTACATGATTGTACATGGACGTGATATACACTCACTGTCCACTTTATTAGGAATACCTTTACACCTGTTCATTCATGCAGTTATCCAATCAGCCAATCATGTAGCTGCAGCATAAAGGAGAGAGGAGAATGGCTTGGCTGGTTCAAGCTGACAGGAAGGCTATGGTAACTCAAATAACCACTCTATACACACATGGTGAGCAGAAAAGCATCTCAGAATGCACCACACAGCAGAAGACTGCATCGGGTTCCACTCTTGTCAGCCAGTGACAGGAATCTGAGGGCACAGTCTCACCCAAACTGTTGCAAAAAGACCAGATGATGTTTTCCAATCTTCCAAAATGTCCAGTTTCAGTGAGCCTGCAGGTGTAGAAATAAGTTTCATTCCCATATTATTACTAGTACATATAAGAGTAACGAAACGAATAGTTTACTTAGCACATACAGTACTTTTCTTAAAGTATACTTAGACATGGTAGAATATTGAAAATAACTGAAAATATACTTGATGCCTAGTGTGCTTCTCTTCAAGTGTACTTTACTGTAAACTTTGAACATAGATGAATAAGGTTTTTTTTTTTTTTTTTTTTTTAATGAGTGAGAGCCATAGAGAAAATGTGTGGTGTGTGTGTGAGAGAGAGTGCGAAGTGGAGAGTAGAGCATGTGAGAAAGAGAAAAACGGGAGAGAAAATGGGAGAAGTGTATGTTTGAGAGAGAGAGAGTGTGTGTAGCAAGTGTGTGTGTGTGTGTGTGTGTGTGTGTGTGTGCCAGAAAGAGAGTGAGAGTGTGTGAGATTGAGAGAGATCTAAACCTCCCACAAAGTCTCTTTCATTGTGTGATCTTGTGGGTCGCCATTCAAATTCAATTTCATGCTCAGAGTCAAAAATGCTGCTTGGCAGGGACACGAGAGAGGGACATAGAGATACAGAGAGATACAGAGAGAAAGAGAGAGAGAGAGAGAGAGAGGGATCAGAGTGATAATACATGGACTCCAGCTCCCTCCTCTCCTCTCCCTGACCTAATTGGAACCAAACGTGCTCCTAGGGTAAAATTCTGAGGAACAATAACTGTCTTTCTTGGCCACTTGTGTTTACTCAGAGAGCGACGTAATGTTTCTAATTAATCGACACCGAGCGTATGATGTCACTCGAGACGCATTCGGTTCTGACCAGATCCAAGCAGCTGCTTTAAATAGACATGATCAGGCCATGCTTTGTCTCTCTCGCTGCCACACTGAATCACGATGCTTTCATTAGTTTCTGTTGAATTTCCAACCATTGGCTGCCAGATCTTCAGAACACTGCTGTAAACTGTAAAGAGATGAACAGGATGCTATCTTTACTGCTCCGTCATCATCGTCCAGCAAAATCAGATTCACACATAGCACCGGAAATCTAAAAGGCCCTTTGGCTGCATGGACCAGGGCCTGATTATTGCTATATGTGGTCGCTTAGGGCCCCTGGACAAACTGGGGGCCCTGTGAGTTTTAAAATAGATATGCAAAAAAGCATATTTGGCTATCATTTGACATAAAGGTTTATGCATCAGGCAGCCACAGGGGGCATCTGTTGTGTGAAAAGAATAGAAACTGCATGATGAAGCGATCATGAAGTGTTCATATCTGTCTTTGGCAGAAAAATGCAAAATAAAAAAAAACAGAGAAATGGATGCTGGTTAGAAATTAATGCTATTTAACTGGATTTAGTCAGTTTGTCTATTTTCTTGCAGTTGAAATGGAAAAAGTTAAGGGCTACCTAGCTATCTAGCTAGTATCTAGAGTAAGAAGTGCTGGGCTAATACATGTTAAGTTGCTAGCTTTCTTGCAATTCTTTAAATTCAACAGAATTTAAAGATATTCACCACTCAGGTGGTTGAAATATCAATCGCCTACAGCTCTTTTAAAAAATATGGCAACTTAAAGATCGCAACCAATGAAGAAATGGTTTTCCTGAGTTCAAATCTTTCGCCCTGCTCACTAGCCTCATGGTGTAATGGTCATTTTTCAGGTGATGTAAGGAAATATTTTGGGAGTATAATCGTTGTGAGAAACAACTGCAGATAAACTTCATTTCTTATGTATATATTTCTTGTTCAGTTGGTTTTATTTTATCATGCTTTAGGATAGGAATGGTTAGTGTTCCAGGACACTCAGGACATAATCTCCATAATTTCCAGGCTAGTAGAAGGTCATGCGAATGTTATGACCTGCTATAACCCTACGTCCATTCAGGACTGATGTTGGAGTTGTGTGTATCTCCAGATCAACCAACCAGCCAACCAACCAGACTCCAGACCGTCTGCTTAAACACACATCAGATGTCTTAATTGGCATTAGTATGTGATGATTTTGTCCTCTTGTGGTGCAGATGAACTCACTGGTGTTGGCTGTGATTAGGTGCCAGATTATTAGTTCGTCACATTTGGGGTGGTGACTGTAACTTCAGCACACCATGCCGTGATCATTTTTCTATAACAGCACGCCCCCGAGTGTTTTATTCCTTACTTACACACTAATACTACACAGTAATAACAATAATAGGGTGTTAGGAATATCTGTAAGTGATGATTATCTCAAAATGGAACTGCATACCAGAGCAGAACACACTTTCATGGACATATTTTACAACAAGTACAACAAAAGCTTTATTCTCCGGTTTCAACCTGAGGTGTCAAAAACAGCATCCAGAGTATCAGGATGAAAAAAAAAACCTGAATGAATTAGGAACATTCAAAATGATCCCTGTTCCCCCACTTAAACCAGCGAGGCTTATTAGCAGCTCAGGAGGTAAAGATGTTAAAGAAAGTGTGATGAAAGTTTGAAAAAGGCTCGCAGGAATAAAGCAGCTCTTAGAAGCGAGTGCACAGCGAGAATCCGCTTTAAGTGGAGGCACCGTCTAGTTACGCTCCCTTTAGAACCTATTGAACACCGCGCCTAATAAAAAATGAAAGCATTACACTGGGCTATAATTATGTTTTCACATATGGAGCTCTAGACTTATGATGTGGCTTTTTAATATAAAAGTGCAGTTGCTTTAGTGCATGCCATGCATTGTTTATTATATGTACAGTGTACTTTATTTGTCTGTACTGCATTGAGTGAAAGTATTTATTTTGTGTTTTAAATATCTATTTGAAAAATACAACTGTTTGATAACATTTTATTTAGGGATGATGTTCATAAGGCTACACGACAGCTACAAAAGCCATTCATAACAATGTAGGTACACTTACTCAAACATTTAAAGAGGCTTAAATATGTTGAATTTCTCTTTCTGTTCAATTTCAAACATATACGTATACATTTAACACTTCATCAAATGCTTTCCCACCATCAACCCACCTACAAATCCATCCTGGCTCACCCTCAAACCACCCATCGAGCCCACCAACCACCACCTAAAGGCAATCAATCAATCAGTCAATCAGTCGATCAATCAATCAATCAATAAAAAATTTTTATACAATAAAAATAAGAAGAAAACATATCATTCCAATAGGGTATCTACGAACCTTTGGTGCTTGGCTAATAAAAATAAAAATGGAAATGAAATTAATAAAATAAAAATAATCAAATAAAAGTAAAATAAAATAAAAGGTTTTGGGGTAAATCCAAAAAATAAATAAATAAATAAAAAAATTGAAGGTTACTTGGAATGTTACAAGCTATGATTTAAAAAAAAAAAAAAAAAAGGACCAGTCTACCAGTCTTAAATAAAAAGGCTGTTATTCTTCACTAAATAAAGTAAGATTCATAATTTTACTTCTAAGATTTTTTTTTTCCAACCCTAAATCAGAGTGATATTTGCCATCTATGTTGTCTGTGAAAAATAATGATGTAGCTGATAATCAAGATCAATTCACTACATAAAGATTTTTTTTTAAATCCTTATTTTTTTTCTCCACATCAGTGTATTTGGCTGTTAGGAATAGCTGATGGAGAAGTGATTTGTTTACGTGTTTAATATCCGGATAAGTTCAAGGACTATTTACATGAGGAGTCAAAGCACACATGTGAAACGTCTGAGGAGTAGCTGCTTGGCGAGGCTCTGATCTGTTTTCATGGCGTGTTGATTAGGGGCTAGACAGTGAAAGTTATTTCACACAGTTTTAAAGGCACATATTTTAGTGCTGGGTGAGAAAAAAAGAGCCTGCTTCTAAAAGAAGCACAGACAAGAGCGAATTTCTGCATGACCAAACTTGTTAGATGTGCTGTGAGCTTTTTTTTTTTTTTAAAGCCGTCTGCATAAACATGTATGGGTCAGGGGCTGGAAGTGATCACTGAGTCTGTCTGCAATAACATGTATGTGGAAGCCTGGAAAACATGGTCAAATTCAGACCTTTTCTACTACCTGTGTGTGTGTATATATATATATATATATATATAAAGAGAGAGAGAGAGAGAGAGAGAGAAATATGTTTCCTCTTTTGCATGTATCTCAGTCAAATTTATTGAAACATTTTTAAAACTTTGTCCCATGTCACCTGCACAAAGTGTGTGAGCGCTCTTCTCTGTTTTGATGATGATGCGACAACGCAGGAGCATCGCAGCCATTTTGAAATCTGATTACAAATGGATTTGATTAGTCTTACGTCCATTTCGCTATTTGCCAGCGTGAAGAAATCACACATAGACATTGTTATGCAGACTCACTGGCTTTGCACACAACTTTATCTGTAGCGACTGTACTGCATTGAAGCAAAAGTATCCATTTGGTATTTTCATTCACTGTTTGAAAAATAAACTGTTTGCTAAGACTTTACTTAAGAGTGGTGTGCCTAGGGCTACATAACAGCTACATAAGCCCTTCATAATAACTGATCTAAATGTACATAAACATGAAAAAGTGCCTTATTTCATCAGGCATCAGCTCTCTTAAAAATCAACCCTGATTCTTTACAAATAAGATCTACTACCAAAGCACAGCAGGTGCTTTGTAGACAGTTAATGTAATGCCTTTTATTTGAACTGAAACATTTCAGTATGGTGTTATATTGTGTAATGTGCTTTACATGTGTGTGTGTGTGTGTGTGTGTGTGTGTGTGAGCTTGAAACCTGTTATTGCTAAATGCCTTGACATGATATGAGAGAGAGACACAATTATCCCACACACCTGCACTAACGTATAATTTCCTCATTATGCTATGACTGGGAAACTTTATCTATACTTAATGGTGTCTACTAAGGCTAGGCGCTATAAAGAAATGATATTGATATGATGATCTATAAATGAGAAGATGGCAAGCATTAAAAGTCTGCATGAAAAACTGCAGGAAAAGTCTTAGCTGTGATATTAATCACTGATTTAATTTAACAAAATGGCTTCCAGATTCATTATTCAGCAGCTTATAGAATAGCACTTGATCCAGCAAATCTTATTATTATTATTATTATTATTATTATTATTATTATTATTATGTTTTATTTTTTATTCTTTTGTTAATTGTGCACACAACTTAATGTAGCCACAAATCAATGTGGCTGGGATGGAAGCGATTGTTTTCCATACTTAATTCACTATTTTGAGTTGTCGAGTGAATACAATAATGCCAATGTTTTGTGTTTTTTTTTTTTTGTTTGTTAATTAAAAAAAAAACAAAAAAAAAAAACATGCTCACGGTTTGAAGGCCAAGCTGACCGAGCACTCATCTGCTATACTTTACATCTCACTTTAATTTAAATCATAACTTTATCCATTAAAAAAATCTGTTTTTGAATTTATGTGAAAGTCTCAGATAAAGACGCTGTCCCCTCCAATGTCCTCCTTTTCACAGATATGAAAGAGATGATACTGCTAATGAATTATGCCATATTCATGTATTTAATATTGACCTTTAATAGCATTCCATAGTTTTTTTTTAGTGTATTTATGGTCAAAACAAATTTCAGTGTGACATACTGTATTATGGTTACAAGAAAATGTCAGTTTCTTACATGAGCTGATATCATGCAAGAAAAATGGAGTTACGTTTAAGGTCAGAATTGTGTGTAACTGAGATGTGCCTCTCTGCCCCCGTGTGTGTAGCTCTCTCACAACTTCTACACAGCACTTAAGTGTATAGTTTCGTAATTTCGGTATTAAATCCTTAGTACGTGTGTGGAAATTCTTAGCTTTTTATAGTCACCTGACACACTTGAAATTACAACAGAGACTTAAAGATATCTGTGTGGAAAAAAATTCATATATATTTGTATGTGAACTAGGCCATTTGTGTTGGCTGTTAGACCTAGATATAAAAACAGGTAAAAACATACACAGATTTAACCTGAGAGTTAAAAAAGTACAAGAAGTTATGTGCGGTTTTCTCAGATGTAATGGATTAATTTGGACCACCCTTCACAGGATTAGCGTAAGAGACACTCCTTGGAAGAACATTACATTACATTACATTACATTACATTACCCATAGTCTGAAAGGGGGTTACACCCTTCTTCCCTTCCATCACTTCTGTATGTAGCACTGACAAACATAATGTTCTTAAAAGAGATTTGAGTTTGGTTTTGGAAATGATATAGACCTCGCTGGGTGGTATGTATCCGTATTGCAGAAAGTATAAGAGTATAAATTACAGGCTTTAAACACTTTAAACACGTAGTGTCGTAATGCTTATGCGCACACTAGAAGCGTAAACTGTGAAGCAAGGAGTCTTTCTTCCACTACAGCAGATGTAATCTAAACACACGCAGCACATTACGCTAAGGTTCACTTACAGAAGCAGCGAGAAAGGAAGAAAAAGAGACTGTCAATGCACAGGAGAGGAAAAAAAAAGAGGTCAATGGTATGAGAGTGGCGGTGGCGTATGGCACTCATTATCTATCCCTGATTAAAAGCATGACTTTCTCCTCAGCTAGGACAGCCAGTACCCCTCTTGTCTCCACACACACACACACACACACACACAGCCTGTGGAGCTCCTCCAAGCCACAAACCACATTCATTTCTCAAGTCGCAGTGTCTTATTTGGTCATATGGGCGCTCATGACTTTTGTGGTCAAAACAGTGCGCATGTGAAGGGAAAAATGTAGCGAGGGAGCAACGGCACAAGAGGCACGAGACGAGGAAAAGTGTATCGCTGAGCAAATCCTGAAAAGAGAAAGAAAAAAGTTGCAGAAGAAGAGCCAAGGGTGTTACGATTCTTCCATTACTGGTGCTAGAAGCCTAATTATAAATAGAGCGAGCAGAAGGCTGTGGGTGTTCAATGTGTCTGTGTGAAAATGTGCTACAGACTCGATCTCTCTCTCTCTCTCTCTCTCTCTCTCTCTCTCTATCCTTTTCCCTCCTGTCTGAAAACTTTTTTTTTCACACATATCACTTCTGCTCACATTTTGTGCCTAATATGCCTGTTCTGCTAATTCAGCAGTGTTGTAATCCCCTACGACAGACCGAAAAAAATGAGGGGTTTTCACACGAGACAACCCAAGCTGGTTTGCCAAAATAGAAAAAAAAAAAAAATCAGTTGCACAGTAATATTTTGTTTGTTTTTGTTTTTGAAATGGAAGTTTTTTTTGATTGCCAGTTATTTGTAATCTGGGAACCATATGCATATTGGCCATCAGTGACAGAGCGCAATTGTGTTGCGAACACAGAGTTCAGTGCTGAATTTATTATAGCGATATTAAAGCAGGACCATCTGTTGAAAAAGCTAGTTCCTGTTTAAGAGCAGTGCTATGATCAGAGAGGTTAGACGGAGAAACCAAGCAGCCTTAAAAGGTTAAAAATTAAACTGAGACTTGGACTGGTTCCTCCTGTTTGACCACATGGCTCCGGTTCTGTCATTTCCACTGATTCTTACATGGCCCTATACTACATTATAAATATAAAAAATTATATTAAATATATAAATATATATTAAAAATGTAAATATAAATTACAAAAAAAAAAAAAGCTGGACAAAATGTTTTTGGAAAATAATCAACGAGGCTACAAGTTACTGTTAATTATTTCATTAGTGTTTTATTACCTTTATACAGCAAGAATCCGCCAACCATTACACTTTTTATTTGTTAAAGAATGACACATTGTATATTTTCATCCATTTATAGTTACAATTAATGTTGCTGATTTAATATCTTCTCTTTCTCACTTGAAGTTAATAAGAAAAAAATGTTACATCGTGTTACAGCAAAACAGTAAAGTGTAAACCCCTCTGTCCTAAAGTCTTCCCTGTGGTGGAAAACTTACTGACTGTTACAAAGCTCTGACACTGGAGACTCCTTCCATAAATGTCAAATAAACCTCTCTGTACAGAAAACTTCACCATATCAACTATTTACATGTTTTTAATCCATTTGTGTGGAGCATCTACCATAGAAGTGTGAAAGTTGTCACTATAGAAACAATAACGTATTAGAACGAGTGCATTAATATAAACCTGATTTGCAGCTGCACTACAGTCAGAGCTGCTGTTATAGAAAATACATCAACACCTTCTGACCAATCAGATTCGAGCATGCACCTTTCTAGCACCTTTGTAGAAGCCCTAAGGTTTTGATTTCTCTGTGAGAAGCCTTAAGTTATATACAGAACTCTACAGCATCTATCTATCTATCTATCGAGAGAGTTCCAAACTGGAGGTTAAGGAAGTTACGAAACTTTAACTATCAAAAGAATGCTTAAAGAACTTTTTTTTTCTAAAGTTGAACAAGAAAAAAAATTATTTTAGCATTTTACCCACTTTTAACTTTTTTTTTTTTATCATTTATTTTGTCTCGTGGTTGATATTCAAGTATTTATTTTCATTTTTTGCTTGTCTCTTCCTTTTTGTTTTGTCCCTTTTTACAGCTTTTACACTTTTATCATTTCCTTATGTCACTTGTTTCATCTCCTTGTTTTGTCTCTTAATACACTCGCGTTTTTGTTTTGTCTCATTCGAGAAGCCGCTTTGAGACCGTTTTAATTGTGAAAGCCATTATACACATATCTTCGACTCGCCTGATTGGTTCCCTTGACTCCGCCCTGGCTCCGCCTCTTCATTACCACATGCACCTGTTCTCAATTCATGCCCTCATTAACTCCCGCATGTGGGCTCTGCTTTTTTTTGTTTCCTTTTCCGTTTCCTTCAGCTTTCTGTGTCTGGGGTGTGTTTCTTGTTACAGCGCTTCCTATAGACATCTGTCTGTCTCTGTTTTCGTGTTTTGATTGCGAATTTCCCTGTGATCACCCCGTCTGTCTGTGATCTCGACCTTTTTGCTCATTTCCTTCCTAGAAAAGCTCTAATGAAGCTCCTGCATGCACATCCGACTGCCCATGATTTCTGCATGTCACAAGTGGCTTGTATGATTTTTTTTTTTTTAGAAGAAAAAAATGGGAAATGCTCAACACGGTGTCACTACAGGCTTTACAGATACGGTATTTTGACAGCTCTTGTCAGGAGTACTACACATAAATGAACTACGAGGTGTATTTCGCCGAGGACCTCGGAGGAAATGTGTTCACACCTCTGTGAGCCACTTCCTAATACAGGAAATCCTGTTAGCATCAAGCGTAGTAGTACACTAGTACAGTTAGTGCACACTTTAGGAGAAGGTCTATGGTGTATTTCTTCATGCCTTCTCTACAAATGGTATACTATTGTATGTGTATAGCACAAAATGTACATCACATTACAACAGATATGAAACTCACAGGAGGTATTAATGTCTCTTGACTGACTGACATTGATCAATGAACCTGATCATGATTAAATATAACTATAATAGGATAAAAAGTATGTTTAATTAATTTAGAAAAAAAATGCAATGGTTGGGAAATCGCTGTGGTGTAAGAGGAATAAAACACTTTGGGACATGCTGATATAGAAAACTTCAGGGTTGCAACAGTAACTCAGCGTTTATCACACCACCCATGTTTTGTTGTTGATTATTTTCCTTTAGCAGCACACTGCCAAGTGTTTTTTCCCTTGCTTATTCCATTTCAGTGGGTTTTCTTAGACTATACCAGGCCATACCAAATTAAGCCATGACTCCCAGTGCAGAGCAAAGGAATGTGGGCTCCCCCTGCTGAGTTTTGGTTTCTCCCAGATTTATTTCATCTTTCGCCCTTCTAAACATGTATGATTGTGATTCCACTTTATATTAAGTATCTATAATACCTGTGTAGTTGCACGTAAATGACAGACACAGCTATAAAGTTATAACTACTGAGGTTGTTTGGACTGTTCATGTATGTAAATCAGTTGTATCAGTTAATTTTAAATTGCTGCTTTTATACAGTATAATATCTGTAATATAGCAGGACCTACACATGAACTATGCATGAACTGTTACACTTTTAAAATACGCAGACTTATAAAATAGGGTGTAGTTAGAATGTAGCTACGGTCATCACCAGAAATCACAAAGAGATTTTGTTAGTGTTATTAGATACTACAATAAAGTAAAGATGGAAGAAACACTAAGAAAACGAACAGAAGAAGTGCAACAGACATAAGACATAAAAAAACACAAAAAAAAGACAAACAGACGAAAGGAAACATAAATCCAATAATGATAATATTGGCAAAGTAATAGTCTTAAGAATAACAATCTACATCATCATCATTTGGCATGCATAATTGCAAAAAAAAAAAAAATTATCCTTAGAAAAACAGACACTCATACAAACACAAATGTGCTGAGAGATTCATCTGTGTACTTAAATAAGCCCAATTTAACACTGCAGTAGCATTTTCTATGAAGTGCCAACTGTATGACGCCTTATGAATCCATTATGAAGTGATATGAATGAGCTTATTATAGATAGGATCTTTGTTGAAAGTGTGGATAAGTGTTAATACTCGTGTATTTAGATAAAATGTTCCGCTGTAATACATCAGTAACTGCATAAACACATCATCTGTAGTTACATTAGAGATTTTAGATAAGGCTAGTGTACTGTGAGTCTTGGCACTGATGTCTTTAAAGCCTTGAGATAGTGTGTTTTGTTAAAAAGGTTATAAAAATCTAAATCTACAATCCTATTTGCAACAAAGTCCAGAACAACCTTATATAGAGATGGGCTTTAATCCAAAAGCGCACATTTTTCTATGATCCTTAAATGAAAAATCACCCTCTATATCATGAATCCTGTATTTATTTTCCATAAATTTCAATATAAATTCAACATAATGTCACACTTTTAAATACATAACATAATTTGTATGAAAAGTTATGAATTTTATGGTTAGAGCAAGGGGAGTTAGCATTTGTACTTTTCAGACTGCCTCATTTGTACGAAATGGAATGAAATTCAACCAAAATAAGTTCACTTGCTAGGATTAGTTTGAATTTCTTGCAATATTATGTCACGAGTTCATCAATTGGTAATATACAAGTCATAAAAATAACCTGTATATTAGCTAACATATGAGAAAATTCCAGAAAATATCTATTTGGAAACATGAACAATAATAATAATAATTTTAAAAAGAATCCAAGTTGTCGAGTTTTTTTAGGTAAACAAGTCAACAAGTCTACATATTTAATATTGTCTAATATAGTCCAGGAAAAGTATATGTCCATTAACTTGTGGTATTATGGTAACCAGTGATCATCCAAGTGGAAAATTTATATAAAGCGTTTATTAAAAATGATTGCATGATAGGAAAATCCTCTTAAGGACATTGTTAAATAAGGTTATTGTTAGATAACTACAGATATTAAGTGGGGGAAAAAAATATCTGATGTGTAACGTGTTGGCTCTAAAATCAGGACTGTGGACAATTAGAGTTTGACAGCCTTGGCTGCAGATTGAATCTAATGACCATGGCTTTGATTAAGGAACGCCACTGCTCAGGAGATCAGTGCCTCATATTCGCTGAAATAATAATCACACCCAAGTCCTAGAGACTCTTTGAGTTGGGGCCAAACATCTGACTTCACTTTACCACAAACGGGAGACTTTTATTTTTCTTTCAAAAGTGTCCTTGAATAGTGCTAACTCTGGAGCGCTGCTCATTGAAAGGACTCGTGGAGGCAGGGTGAGTGTTGTGGATATGAGTTGGATATGAACACACATCTTCTCATTTGTCATACAGAGAAGGAGTCTCCAGTGTCAGCGCGCTGTCAGTAAATCAGTCCACCTTCGTCTTGAAGAGGGAGGAGTTTACATATCGATTTATTTGTCTTATTATTATCTTCAAGAAAGAGAAAATGAGAGGTTGGTGAGGGAATGGTTGTCCCACACCATTAAATGTAACTGTAAATGGATAAAAAGTAACGTTCATTATTAATATATTTTTTTTTAAAAATGCAAGTGTTGGCAAACTGCTGATGCTTTAGGGTGGAAACAGTATCTCTGGGCCACATCACGCCACCTTGTCATTGATTTTTTTTTTCCTATAACAGCATAAAAATGTACTTTTTAAATGACAGAGTTCTCTTCTTTACTAGGTTTAGTTATCTAGCACCTATAAAACTGGCAGCTTAATACAGTATTAATATAATACCATGGAAAGCATAAAACCTAAGAGCTCAGAGCACTTCTTGTAAACAAGTATAGTAGGTGCCAAAATGTCTAAAAAAGACTGTTACACCAATATCATGCTGGAAGGTTAAAAGACAAATATGGTTCCGTCTCTTTTTCTTCACAAGTGTAGGACGTGAGAAGAGAGAAAAGGAGAGAGACAGATACCAGGGGACAGGAGCAGATGTGGTCCGGCTCGAACCTCGAGTCTCACAAAGTCGACACGCTCTATACACTGAGACTCGAGAGGAGGAGTGGGAGGGAGAGTGGGAGGGAGGGACAGGTGGAGAGAGAGAGAGAGAGAGAGAGAGATTTCAGAGGAAGATTCCACTGAAATGAGCCAGGCAGTAATAAAAGGAAATAAGCTGGAAAATATATAATATATAAGGAATAAAAAACTTCAGATTGCGCTATTATAGGAAACTAATCAACGATGGAGTGGTGTGATGAAGCAGAGTCACTGTTACCTCCCAGAAGTTAATTAGTTTTTCTATAACAGCACGTCTTAAAGTGGCTTATTCCTCTTATATGACAACGAATTATCATGTACTGTTAAAGAACAACACATCATACTTTTTATCCATTTATAGTTACATTTAATGCCCATGAAACAAGTTACGTCCTGTAATTACTTACACTATAGCAGCTATAACCGCTTTTTTCTCTGTCTTGAAGTTAATAAGACCAAAAAAAAAAAAACGCAGCTTACCCTGTTACCAAGAAACTGCAAAGCGTAAACTCCTGCAAAGCGTAAACTCCTCTTTCCCTCAAACCGTTATGAAGTTCTGACACTGGAGACTCCTTCCATAAGTGTTAAATAAATAAACATCTCCTTTTAGATATTTAATAACGAGTTTTAATCTTTTTTTTTTGACTTCGATTATGTGGAGCCTCTGGTGGCCAGGGTTGACAAAAATTTGCCCTAAAATTCAAAATATATTTTATTTTTTAAACTCCAACAGCAGAAAATATTATTATTATTGTTACTATTATTTATATTATGAATAATATTATACACTTTTCAAAAATCAGTTAAAAAAAAATCTGGGAATTTGCTCACAGAGTAAAAAGTATTTTATTTTTTTTATTTTATCTGATTTTTTAAGTTTATCTCATTTTGCTGGAAAATAAGAATTTTGTTTATTATTATTATTATTATTATTATTATTATTAATAATTTATTTATTTATTTTGTTTTTAATAACGATAAAGTGGCAGAATAAAAACAAGGACACAAACTAACTAGAACTAACACAAACTAGCTAAAAAAAAATTTTACAATAATTTATTAATTTAAAAAAGGTTAGTTTTGATTTAACTTGATTTTGCGTTTGGAGATATTTCTACTTAAATGATTTATTCATCTTAAATAAACTGCGTTGAAATTTAAAGCACATATTCACCGTATGGTTAAAAGACTCCTCTAATCGTCTGAGATGTGGGTCAGATTTTTCCTTTTAGAACAAAAGATATCTTCGCCCACTGGGATGGTCTTTAGTTCTCTGATCGAAGAGCTGAAGTCAAGTAGGTGATATTAGAATAACAAAGGCATGGAGCTGTGATTTGAGATGGATGAGGTTCACTGGTTCATATGAGTGAAATCCTGCGGTACGGGGGCCAGGAGATTAGACAAGTCCAACGTGATCATGAGTAATTGGTTATCTCACCTCAGAACGCCTCGGAGAGAATTATCCGCCTGTAAGCCTGCGGATGCTCTTAAGTGGACTGCCACTGAAGAGCAGGAAAAGTTTGCAGGCTTTGAAACGATTCTGTGATGAAAGAGAGACAGAGAGACGGAGACAGCTCGGGCATTCAGGTGTGCTCATTTTTTAACGCTCAACTTTTCTCTCTGACACTCGGAGAGAAAAAAAAAAACAGCTCTCACCGTGCCATTACGGAAAACTTTTTTTTTCCCCTCTCTAAACTCCAGGATGTGGGAAAATGTGAGATTGTCAGCGCACATATCTGTGGGGGGTGTTTATTTACTGCCGCCATTTTTTTTCTCTCCCTTCGCTCTGAACTGTGAATCCTGCACCATCAAGACACACAAAGAAAAAAAATAACATAAAAAAGAATTACCACATTACCGTATCTGAGTAATTTAATGAACCAAGCGCTTAATTTAATCAATATTAGAATATCTGCCAATTAGCAGCATTATTTTGTCGGCATGTGAAAATCAGGATGCCGCTAATTTATCACTTCTTACTGTTAGCATTACAAATGTGATAACAATGGTTAATTTTTGTATTTCCCGTTTCAAATTATAAGATGGGTGGAGGGAAGGAGAGATTCTAATTAAGCTGCATTGGAAGTGTTGATGAGGTTTAACTGGCGAAATTAATTAAAAGTTTTGTAAAGATTGGAATCATGACGTTTTGAGTATTTAATCAAAACGCATTTCACAATTAATTAAAGCCTCATTTCCATATATATGTTAATTTGCAGGGAATCAGGTTTCGATCCCATCAGCAGATTTAACGTCATGTCATCAGGAAGATGTTAGCACTTTACATGATAGCATCGCATCCAGATCCAGATCGCGTCAACACCTCCTCACAGAGGATTTCTGTTTGACCTTTGACCTTCGGATAATCAGTTCCACCACTATCTCTCAATTCATAAGCAAAATCTGGAAAATAAATATTTGAGGCTAAGCGATAATGACTATACTCAAGATCATGATTATTTTAATATATATTAAAATCCATTTTTTGTTTTAGTTGAGTAAGGAAGAAAATTCTACAAAACGAAACTTTTGCTCTTTTTAATCATTTTAATCAACAAGTCAATTTTTATTATATATATATATATATATATATATATATATATATATATATATATATATATATATGTAAGACTTGTTTATTGCATTAATTAATCAATTCAGTAATTCATGTGAAAGTAGTTACATTCTCAGTGTAAATAGTCTCAAAATTAAATAAATAAATAAATAAATAAATAAATAATCAGGTCAACACAGATTTAATTTGATTACTTAAGTTTTGATAAGCTTGGGGGGGATTCAGGTTTTGTACGTACATTTTGTTTTATTTAAATTTTTTAATTCATGTAAAACTAATTACATTTTGCTGAATGTAAATAGTGTCTAAATAAAAATAATAATAATTAATAAATGAATAAACAAATCATGATACAATTTATAAATTTTAGGCTAACTTTAGTTAAGCTTGCCAATAATGCAGTCAATGAAATAATAAAGAATTATTATTTTATTTTATTTTATTTATTTATATTTTTAACTTGCAACCAGCACCCACTTCGAAGATCAATAAGAATTTTTTTTAAGAAATTTATAAATATATATACATTTTTATGGACTATTAACTCCTAGGAGATGGAGAGGAAAAAAGTAAACAGAAAAAAAAAAAAAAAAATTTCTTTTTTCAATTTTTTTTCCCCACAAAACACGCGCTATGTGGAACTACTGGACTTTGAAAATAGAACGTACTTGATGCGGCACATTAATTAGAGCTTAAATATAAAATTATGATCTATAACATTTGTGTGTGTGTGTGTCATGTGAATAATGTATGGCATTTGTCTGTGTGGTGTGTGTGTGTTTCATGTGCACTATGTCTGTAGTGTGTGTGTGTGTGTGTGTGTATCATATGAATGATGTATAGGATTTTTCTGTGTAGTGTGTGTGGGTTTCATGTGCACTACTTTTGTAGTGTGTGTGTGTGTCATGTGAATGATGTATGAGATTTGTCTGTGTAGTGTGTGTGTTTCATGCGCACTACTTTTGTAGTGTGTGTGTGTGTGTGTGTGTCATGTGAATGATGTATGGGATTTGTCTGTGTAGTGTGTGTGTTTCATGCGCACTACTTTTGTAGTGTGTGTGTGTGTGTGTGTCATGTGAATGATGTATGGGATTTGTCTGTGTAGTGTGTGTGTTTCATGCGCACTACTTTTGTAGTGTGTGTGTGTGTGTGTGTGTGTGTGTGTGTCATGTGAATGATGTATGAGATTTGTCTGTGTAGTGT
Organism: Pangasianodon hypophthalmus; assembly: GCF_027358585.1. Classification (NCBI taxonomy): domain Eukaryota; kingdom Metazoa; phylum Chordata; class Actinopteri; order Siluriformes; family Pangasiidae; genus Pangasianodon; species Pangasianodon hypophthalmus. Next base: position 26,850,576 of record NC_069719.1, on the reverse strand, counting down.
GTGTGAGTTTCAGGTGCACTACTATTGTAGTGTGTGTGTGTGTGTGTGTGTGTCATTTGAATGATGTATGGGATGTGTCTGTGTAGTGTGTGTGTTTCATTTGCACTACTTTTGCAGTGTGTGTGTGTCATGTGAATGATGTATGGGACTTGTCTGTGTAGTGTGTGTTTCATGTGCACTACTATTGTAGTGTGTGTGTGTGTGTGTGTGTGTGTCATGTGAATGATGTATGATATGTGTCTGTGTACTGTGTGTGTTTCATGTGCACTATATCTATGGTGTGTGTCTCATGTGTATGTCTGCATTGTGTGTGGAGCCAGGTGTGTGCGTGTGTGGCGTTGAATGTGTGTCGGGTGTTTGTTTGTGTGTTTCATGTACACTCTTTCTGTGTGTGTGTGTGTGTGTGTGTGTGTGTGTCTTTTATGTGCACTATGTCTGTGGTGTGTGTGCGTGGAACTGGATGTGTATATGGTGTTTAGTGTGTGTATATGTGAGTGCATGTCTGATGTATATAATGAGTGCTGTGTGTTGTGCTGTGTATGATGTTTGCTGTGTGTATGATGTATGTGGTATGGTGAGACAGACAGGTACAGAAACACACACACACACACACACACACACACACACACACACACACACACAAGGAAATTGTGGTGACTGACAGCTAAGCAAAGCATAGAAGTTCTTCCACTTTGTCAGTGTCATCATACTGCCCTCTTTTGTCGGGGTGTGTGTGTGTGTGTGTGTGTGTGTGTGTGCGTTACTCACAACACCATTTATCGGCTGAATGCATGAATTCTTGTTTTTGTAGCGATGTGGGATTTTCAGACATGATGTCACATCACACACTTTATATTTCTGTTCATGTAGGGAGAAAAGAAATGGAGAGAGAGAGAGAGAGAGAGATTGAGAGAGAGAGGGAGAGAGATGAGGTAATTTCGAAAATACAGTTTTATTTATTATTTTTAGTTATTTCCAAAGTACAATTTTTTTCTTACTTTCTAAAATACACTGCAGTTACTTTTGTGTTTTATATATTTCTGAAATACAGTTTTTTATTTTTTATGTATTTATTTTTTTAAATATTTATTAGTAAAATATAGTTGAAATGCAATGCAAAAATGCAAAATATAGTATGAAATGCCTGAATGTGCTTAGGGGACACATCTGTAACAGGAGAGAAGTTGTAACGGGAGCAGTGGATTTAGAGAGAGGCTGTAACGGGAGCAGTGGGTGTAGTGAGAGGAGCTGTAATGGGAGCAGTGGGTGTAGTGAGAGGAGCTGTAACGGGAGCAGTGGGTGTAGTGAGAGGAGCTGTAACGGGAGCAGTGGGTGTAGTGAGAGGAGCTGTAACGGGAGCGGTGGGTGGAGAGAGAGGAGCTGTAATGGGAGCAGTGGGTGTAGTGAGAGGAGCTGTAATGGGAGCAGTGGGTGTAGAGAGAGGAGCTGTAACGGGAGCAGTGGGTGTAGTGAGAGGAGCTGTAACGGGAGCGGTGGGTGTAGAGAGAGGAGCTGTAACGGGAGCGGTGGGTGTAGAGAGAGGAGCTGTAACGGGAGCGGTGGGTGTAGTGAGAGGAGCTGTAACGGGAGCGGTGGGTGTAGTGAGAGGAGCTGTAACGGGAGCAGTGGGTGTAGAGAGAGGAGCTGTAACGGGAGCAGTGGGTGTAGAGAGAGGAGCTGTAACGGGAGCAGTGGGTGAAGTGAGAGGAGCTGTAACGGGAGCAGTGGGTGTAGAGAGAGGAGCTGTAACGGGAGCAGTGGGTGTAGTGAGAGGAGCTGTAACGGGAGCAGTGGGTGTAGAGAGAGGAGCTGTAATGGGAGCGGTGGGTGTAGAGAGAGGAGTTGTAACAGGAGCAGTGGGTGTAGTGAGAGGAGCTGTAACGGGAGCAGTGGGTGTAGAGAGAGGAGCTGTAACGGGAGCGGTGGGTGTAGTGAGAGGAGCTGTAACGGGAGCAGTGGGTGTAGTGAGAGGAGCTGTAACGGGAGCAGTGGGTGTAGAGAGAGGAGCTGTAACGGGAGCAGTGGGTGTAGTGAGAGGAGCTGTAACGGGAGCAGTGGGTGTAGAGAGAGGAGCTGTAACGGGAGCGGTGGGTGTAGAGAGACGAGCTGTAACGGGAGCGGAGGGTGTAGAGAGAGGAGCTGTAACGGGAGCAGTGGGTGTAGAGAGAGGAGCTGTAACGGGAGCGGTGGGTGTAGAGAGAGGAGCTGTAACGGGAGCGGAGGGTGTAGAGAGAGGAGCTGTAACGGGAGCGGTGGGTGTAGAGAGAGGAGCTGTAACGGGAGCGGTGGGTGTAGAGAGAGGAGCTGTAACGGGAGCGGTGGGTGTAGAGAGAGGAGTTGTAACGGGAGCGGTGGGTGTAGAGAGAGGAGCTGTAACGGGAGCGGTGGGTGTAGAGAGAGGAGCTGTAACGGGAGCGGTGGGTGTAGAGAGAGGAGCTGTAACGGGAGCGGTGGGTGTAGAGAGAGGAGCTGTAACGGGAGCGGTGGGTGTAGAGAGAGGAGCTGTAACGGGAGCGGTGGGTGTAGAGAGAGGAGCTGTAACGGGAGCGGTGGGTGTAGAGAGAGGAGCTGTAACGGGAGCGGTGGGTGTAGAGAGAGGAGCTGTAACGGGAGCAGTGGGTGTAGAGAGAGGAGCTGTAACAGGAGCAGTGGGTGTAGAGAGAGGAGCTGTAACGGGAGCAGTGGGTGTAGAGAGAGGAGCTGTAACGGGAGCAGTGGGTGTAGAGAGAGGAGCTGTAACGGGAGCAGTGGGTGTAGAGAGAGGAGCTGTAACGGGAGCAGTGGGTGTAGAGAGAGGAGCTGTAACGGGAGCGGTGGGTGTAGAGAGAGGAGCTGTAACGGGAGCGGTGGGTGTAGAGAGAGGAGTTGTAACGGGAGCAGTGGGTGTAGAGAGAGGAGTTGCAATGGGAGCAGTGGGTGTAGAGAGAGGAGAAGAGCTCCCCTAGTGGAGTGCTGAGGAACTGATTTGGCAGCTTGTGTGTGTGTTTGGGCCAAATCCACATATCAGATCAGCAAAGCATGAATATCACATGTCAGAGTATTAATGCTTTATGTATCAAAGTGTGACATCACATCTCACACACACACACACACACACACACACACTCAGGATGAGACGAAAAATGCAAACACTTCCTATGAATACATTTCATATGTATAATGTCATATGAATACATTCATTACCTATTATAATGCATTGTTATGACACATTGTTATATTATGAATATACATTACACAATCATAGCTAGTTTATTATGTTATATTTATATGTTAAATGTTATATTAACATGATGTATTATAAGCAGTTTTCATAACATTATAACACATTTAACAAAGAAACCAAGCACTTTCTTCACTATTGGAGATATAATATGTTATAAACACAGCTTATAATGCATTCTATCAACAATGAATAAATGCATCATTAGCACCATTATAAACTGCAATGCCTTTTCATAAATCATTATAACAAATGTGTATAATGCCTTATGAATGTATTATAACAGCTAATGAATGTATTCATAGGTCATTATTAAGTGTTCATAAAATATTATACCAGACTACCAAAGACACCAAGCACTTATGAACTGGAGCAGAATTTCTTCAGTATTGGAGATATAATGGGTTATAAACACTGTTTATAATGCATTTTGTAAACAATTATTAAATGCATTATAAACATTGCTATACACTGCATTTTTTTTAACAATTTTTTTTAGAAACAATTATAACAATGTGATTACTGCCTTATGATTGCATTCTAACAGGTAATGAATGTATCATAGAACATCATATAAAGTGTTACCAAGAAATTCTGCTCCAGTTTATAAGTGCTTGGTTTCTTTGGTAATGGTGCTATGATATGTTATGAACAGTATTTATAATGCATCATGTTTACAGTTCATAATGCATAATAAATATAGGCATAAAGTGTAATGCATTTTTTTTGTATTATTTTGAATTATTTTGTATTTGTAATGTATTTTTGTATTAATTGTAAAAATGTGAATAATGCCTTATGAATGCTTTATAACATGATATGAATATGTTTAAAGTTTATTATATATATGACCTTCACAGAAAAGGTTACTGGGAACATGACAAACATCATCTTTTGTTTTATTGACTACAAAAGAAAGAAAAAAGAGAGCCTGGTGAGGGAACAGCTGTTTTGTGGACGTTCCATAACATTAAATGTAACCAGAAATGGATAAAATGTACAATACATTGAAAGATAAGCAACTTCAGAGTAGTAGATGTGACTATGCTTTATAACACCCCTCCATTGTCATTGATTATTTTCCTATGACAGCATGTCCTGAAATGTTTTATTCCTTACATAACCATCCAGTTGCAGGTCACACACATTTCCATGACTTTTGGACGTAACTTTTTCTTTTAAGAAAAATCGAACATTTTGGCCTGATTCAGCTTAGAACAGAGGAAGTAAAAGCCCCTCTGTAGTGTTTCTCATTGCGCCCAACATACATTCGACAACAATACACTCGTCAGACAAAAGCAGCCGTCCTCCGCTGTCAAGATAACACTCGAGTCCCTATTGTAAAGCCACGGGCTATTATACACATGCACGGACTCTCTGCAGTTTACAGTCCCTCATCGACACAAAGGCAGAAAGGAGATGGGGCAGAACTGGATGGCACACTCGCTTTAACGTTTGCGCTTTATTCCAACGGAAAATGACTGATCTGTTAAACAAAAGGCGACTCTTCACAACAGATTGTGATGGCTTTAATGAAAGCCACTAGCTCTAAAGTTAAAAAAAAAAAAAGATTGACAATTCTACGACAAACTATCCGAGCCTATTATGGTTTTTAGGGAAATCTTATGAAGTTTTTTTTTTTCCTTCTCAGGACTGAATATCTACAGCAGGTGTCAGTCACGGAAATTACAGCAGAAGAAACTTTTTAAAAAAAAAGTGCAGGCCTTTAGAAAAGTATAACCGCACCAACTTGTCACCCCCCCTCCACCACCACCACCATCCGTCTTCAGCAGCACTGCGTCTGTGGTCGAAAAACCAAGCTTCCCCTCCATGTTAGAAAGTGAGTTAGAGATAACCCTCCATCTGTGTGAATTTTTTTGAAATTCATTTGTGCTAAAACATACACATACACACACACACACACACACACACACACACACACACACACACACACACACACACACGGTGATGACATTTGTGGTCGGAACGATGAGTGGTTCTCGAGCGGTTTGAATGAGATCTGGGATGATGACCTTTCGCATGCTACCATTAGGACAGGAAGTGTTTATATTTCTTTATACCGAAGTGCTGTTGAATTCTCAATTCTGATTGGTCATAAGGTGTTGCCATTTCCTTAAAGTTTTCCGTAATGAGAGAGTCTTATTAAGCTTTCTCTGTAACATTTTTGGTCTATAACTAGAAACATAAACAGCAACTAACTTTTTTCATGGACAGTCCACAATGTTAAATGTAACTATAAATGGATAAAAAGTGTGATGTGTCTTTGTTTAATTGATAAAACATCTTACTTGTTATCAAATCGCTGTAATATGAGAATTTTTTGCATATCCTATTTGCATAATTTCAGTAGAACAATCTTTGGACAACTTTACATCATGTATACCACCAATATGTCCATTACTCATTTATTTTTTCACCCAAAATGAGAGGATTTGTCTGGTACACTCTTCAAAAATTTGTCACTTTTGACAAATCGAACTGTATCAGTGCTGAACCGAATCATATCGGATCAGTAGTGTTGTGAAGTGTATTGACGTGTTACTTTTGTATCATAACATATACTGGGTAACATTTTGTCGGAAAAAGGGAGATTCACACCCCTAGAAAGTACTTTTTTTTAAATCCAGTCATTATCAATAAACGTTAATGTTATGTCAATACTATTTTTCAAAACAAAGAACCTTAAGGGTTCTTTGGATAATTAAGGTCTTAGCAATCTACTTGGAACCCTTTCTGATAGGAAATCACTTTATTGTAGGATTTTACAAAGAACTTTTAAGCGTGAGTCCTTAAAGTTGCAAAAAAAAAAAAAAAGAAAAGTCTGATAACATGTTCTGTAGCTACCTAAATAATTTAAATAATTTTATTGCAATCAAGGAAACCGTGGCAACCATGGTAAAATAGGAACACCCACTAGTGAGCGGAGTTTTTTTCTCTTTCTTTTTTTTTTTTTTTTTTTTTTTTTTGTCCAAGTCTAAAAAACACATGGCGTTTCTGCGGTTCTACAGCTCTGTCCTTTGGCTCAGTTTGTGCCTCGTGGCTCAGTTAAGAAGATCACTTCTAAAAACACGCAGCATGTTTGATTCACTTCCTGCAGGAGAGTTGATTCAGAGTCGAATCACTTTCTCAGTGCAGTCAGGCTCACATGGAAGCAGAATGAGACCACCTTGCTCAGGCAGCACTGAGGCGGAAAACACACCAGAGTTCCATTCAAACGCTGCACCTTAAAACAGCTTTGGATAAACGCTTCAAACCAGATGAATGAATCATCCTCGTCATCATCACCACTTGATGGATTTCTGAAGATTTTGGTCTTAATACGAGTTTTTTTTTGAAACACTATTTCACGTCTTATCAGCAAATGAATTATTAAATAATTCTTTCCTTTCACGAGTGGATTCTCACTCTGATGAGTCATGTGTCACATAAATGAGCAAAGCCATTGTCCGGGTGAATGCTGGAACACACACTTCGCTCGATGAGATGGAGACAGCGCAGACGGAGCCGCATTTAGGCAATAAGATAGTGGCAAAGGGACGGTACAGGAGAAAAGGAAGCAGACATTCGATAAGCATTCACGCATTGTTCCACTAAATGTACATAACTACTTTAGGAGAGTGGGAGCCAGAGAGGATGAGTGAAGTCGGCTCTGTGGAGGGCTGCCATGGCACATTACGAAAGCCTATAATTAGTAGTATTCTCACATATCTCGAGAACGTATTAGAGACGAAAAGTCACTTCTAAAGACCCACTTGAATAGCACTCAGAATTTGTCTCCGTATGAACAATTTAATAGCTCATTTGAAGCTGTTAACTGAGGTTAATGCCGCACGGGCGTCTCTTCTTCTACTGTGTTAGCCACTTGGGCTGGTAGGAGAGAAATATATAACACAGGATTGAATTTTCTTTAATAATATCTGAAAGATGAGTGATGGATGATGCATTTACGTAGCAATAAAAGAAAACAAATGAATGACAAAAGAAGTCTAAGCTTGGAACGAATGAAAATTAGATGAAGGAATTAAAGGAATTTCTCTCATTCTGAGCCTAGAAGTTTTCTGTTTGTCACATGAACTATTTTTGTGTTCCAGGCTAACATTATTACATTGTGTTAAGCCTCCATGGAAAGGTAACACGCATTTACCGTGCGATCACCACAGCAACACGACAAAGTCATTAGAAGTCATTCATTTTCAATGAAAGTTGCTGTATTTCAGCAACAGGAGGCAAAGCAACCATCGGCGGCGTGAAGTGGACGGGGGAGTGACGTGATGAGGAATATGATGAGTGGAGTTAAAATTTATGCACATGAGAATTAAAGCAATGAGGCAAGTTAAGGGTTGCACAGCTATTCATTTTCACTAAGCGACCAGTAATTAAAAAAAGAAGGAGTCGACTAGACAGTTGTCTTTTCCATAGCAAAAGCATTTTATTTTATTTTTATATTTTTAGTGCATATTTTATTAGTGCATTTAAATGCTGATAAACCACAGCACATCACACCGTATCTTGATTAACATCCATACACAGATTATCGGCTTTAATTTTATCAGATTTTTAGGCTAACAATAAAAATGAAGAAATAAATCAGTTCAATAATTGTGCAAAATAATACATCTGTGTATCATAATGCACTATTTAAAGTGCATCAATTTTTACACTGCACTCGTGTAAACGACATGGCAAACTTTGCTCCGCTGGAATAGCGGATTCTGGAACTGAGAGCGCGCAGCAAGGAAGCTCATGTCCATCGACAATCAATCCAAGCTTACAGTATAGCTTGATGAGTGTCCTTCCTGGGATGGAGGACGCAACATCAACAGCAACATTTAGGACATCATAATTACCCAGGAGTTGAAATGGCATGTTCAACTTCGCCTTCAGTAGCAACCAGAAATGAGTCTGGATCAGTCCATCAGCTGGCATGCGCCGCTCTAATCTAGCTCGAAGCAATGTCTCTAATTAAGATGTTGATTTCTCTGAAGTCCTCCTCCTCTTCATGGACTTTAAAAAGACGTTACTATTAATTTATGTATTTAATACTGGCCTCAAATTGCATAGTTTTTTCAGAGTTTTTCATAGCTTTTCATAATTTCATAGTTTTTGTTTGTTTTTTTGTTTATTCACAGCCCAAACATAAATTTCTCCCGGACATAGTGTGGTTACATCAAACTGTCAGACAGTGGTGCTGGACTTCAAACCTCTCCTCGCTCGAGCTGATATCATGCAAGAAAAATGGGCTTAAGTTCAAGTGTCAGAATCACGTGTAAGTGAGACATAAAAATGCCATGCAAAAATCACAAATTTTCAATGCAGAAACCATCTTTTGCATAAAACTACTAGAAATGAGGAACAGGAAGTTGTCAGATGTTGAGCTGATTTGCATATTATGCAATACACAGCAATTGGAGGTGTACATGCTGTACATGTGGTTCACATGTAATCCAGATACAAGACATACAAAACGTCCAAGCGGATATGGACCTGGTTCGGGCATTTCTATGAAACAGAAATTAAATTGTTTTTTTTTTTTTTTAAATGACAAACGGAACACAAATAATTTGCAGTAAAGCCATCAGAATGTTGATGGTGAGAAGAAAACTGGGGCCTTTAATACATTTCCACAGCTGGGCTTTAAAACAGGGAAGCACTCACCCTGCTTAAAGGTTCCATCTGTCTCTTCGTGCACACTTCCTCCCTCCCAATTCACACGACAGGTGTGTGTGTGTGTGTGTGTGTGTGTGTGTGTATATACAGTATGCCACAGCCAGACTGGGCACCTCACAGGCCCACAGCCTCCCAACAAACCCCCTGGGTTACAGCCTCCATCTTCTCATCTTCCACTCTGCCTTCACCTTATCGTAATCTTTTCCTGTTCTGGATTAGGATGTAATCATCAGAAAGTGTTATTCACATACATTTGTGACAAAATATAGACTTTAATTTATATACATTAGCAATTTATCCATAGTTTCATTATTGGTGATGGCAAAATAATTAAATATTTCAGTAAAAAAAAATTCTCTCTCTCTTCTCTCACTCTCTCTCTTCTTAAAATTTTGGATTTTAAAGACCTAAATAAGATCTGATGTGTATTTAAGCATATATATATATATATATATATATATATATATATATATATATATATATATATATATATATATTTATGAAGAAAGAAAAAAGGTGCATAATACATATTTTGACAGTCCTAGTTTAGTATTTTGTGCTAAACTGCCTTTCCATAAAAAAATGTTATGCAACACATTATTTTGAATTTTGCATATATTGTGCCTTCATAACACATTCATAATCAAAGCTGAGTTCACCTAAACACAGGTTTATGACATTTAATGATTTGTTAAATAAGATTTAAATCTATTTATGTCTATGTTTATAAAAAAAAAAAAAAGAAAAGAAAGAAAGAAAAGCTTCAATAAATTATGTACTTACACTGAGGCCTTCATTACACATTCATAAGCAGTGTATGAATATTATCCTGGAAAAGGATCCTGGTGGATCCGGAGCCTATTCCGGGAATGCTGGGAAGGAGGAAGGAATACACCTTGTATGGGACACCATGCATGCACATGCTCAATCAGGGGCAATTTATCGTAGCCAGTCCACCTATCAGCAAGATTTTTGTAAGTCAGAGGAAACCAGAGAACTGAGAGAAAAGACACAAAGACTCGGGGAGAGAGTAATCTGGACCCTGGAGCTGAGCTCACGTTGTTAAATTGGAGTGATATCCAATTTTACATTTATAACACTGCTATGAAGCGCTAAAACTTCACCCTATAGATCAGCTAAATATACAGGAATGAATGTTTCATAGAATAGTCTTTAACCACTATGACTGTTCTGGTAGTAAAAAACAAACAAACAAAATAATAACTTGCAAAATAAGGATTCATTAAAAAAAAAAATTGAAAACACTACAATGAACCTCTAATATCACCTCACAAGATTTATAAGCTTATAATCTTTTCATAAATCCTATCATTAAAAAAAAATCTTTACGCAGAGATTTTCATCATAAAATGTCATATAGGTGCACTTCTAATAAAAAAAGTGTTGTCAATTGTAATGCCAAGATTTATTTGTTTCTATCATGTTAATTAACCTTTTAATGGATAAATTCAAAAACGGATTTTTAGATGTGTTTATTTCATAACTGCATACAAATTTAATGCAATTTAGATTTTTTTTTATAAAGCACTAAAAGTAAGTGAAGGTAGCATGCATCAAAGGACATCAGAAGAGTAAAATGGGGTAAAACTTTACTGCTGTAAAATATTTTTGACATTATAATAATAATAAAAAAAAACATTAAAATACATCAGTTGTTGCATTGAAATCTGAAGTTATGTGATGTCTTATTCTTAGAATAAAATGTTTGTAAAAAAGCAACAATTAATAATAAGTAGTAAATAAATAAATAAATCAAATAATAAAATAAAATAAATCAGGGTAATGGTGTATATAACACTGGAGTGGTTTGGAGATGATTTAGATTGTAAATATTTATAAAAACTACATTTAAATAAAAAAATTAAAAAGAAAATTAAAAAGAAACTAAATGAAAAGTCTCTGAGTGTGGACCCCGTACATGAAAGGGTTAAATAAGTGATTTAAGTGTCACAGAGCCCTTTTTTTTTTAAACAAATCACGCTGGACGAGAGAGCATGTCTCTAAAAGAAAATTAAATTTAAAAAATGAGAGAAATTTCTCATTTCGAAGAGAAAAGCTCAAATCTGGTAGATGAACTTGATATGAATGAAGCTCACATAAAGCCAGTGTGGACATTTCTTATCCACAGCTACTCACGTAGTTAAGCGTGCACCATAACTGCGATATATTTGATTTTTTTTTTTTTTTGCATTGTGGCGAGCATATACATATGTAATTCAAAGTGACACATTTTTTTTTAACACCAACCACCCAGGTGCATGAATGTAGATGGCAGCGATAGACCAAAATGCACACTGCTCATGTGCACCAAATCTTGCATTTTCCAAGCACGGCTGGTTATTTTGAGAAAGATAACTTTGTCTTCCTTCCTCTCTGTCTCTCTCTCTCTCTCTCTGTCTCTCTCTCTCTCTCTTTCTGCTTTTCTCCTTCTTACTCACTGACACAAATCAGCACAGTTAGAATAAACCACATAAGTTATCAGCTCCTTGGAAAGCAAAAGCAAAAGGGAAACACACCCACCAAAAAAAGAAAAAAAAAAGCGGGGGGTGGGGGAAGAGACTTCTATCACCTAATGAAAAATAGCTTCCCTTTTGGACGGAACTTCATAGGCTGCAATCAAGCTGCGGCCCCCTCTTCTTGACGTGCAATCGAGGCAAATCAAGTCAGCATCTATTAATAATATTTCCCTGGCTTCTTTCATTCCAGCGCGTGTCCTACGACTGTCAGGGAGCGTGATGGAGCGCTGCCTTTATCTCATCCCGGCCCTGCTCTGTCACAGTGATAAACAATTCTAACAAGAATCAGAATAAAGATCTTCCCAGTAGACTCCAGGAGATAGAGGCCCTTTTTTCTCATTTTCTAGACGGCAAAATTTAATCTAGTGCCTGGGCCCTCTTTTTTCCCTCTCTTTCCACCCCCTTCTCTCTTTCCTCTCTCTCTCTCTCTCTCTTTCTCACTCTCTCATGCCATCTCTCTCTCGCTCTCTCTCTTTTTTTTTTTTTTTAAGCGTCACATTCAAAGAGATGCAAATGTATCAGAGCCGGGACCCGATCGACTGGAAGCGCAGCGTGAATGTCAAAGCTGAGGCTTTAGAAAGCCAAGGCACCTCCATCTTAGCGCCACTGCCTAATGAGCTGAGTCCAGGCAGGAGCAGGTTAGCGTCAGGCTAGCGGCCCCTGCGCACTTCACGCGTGGATGCATGAAAACGGTGACGCACTGGCCTGTCCGCTGTACGACCGAAATAGTTTTCAAGTCTCTTTCTACCCTAAAGGGCACCATGAGAAAAAAAAAAAACAGAACTGTTGATTAGTTGCAAAATGTACACACAGGAATCTAAGAGTTAGACAGGAATTAGCCACAAAATTAGCATAAAGCACCAAAATCTACAAGATTATTAAGTGCTCTTGTAGAGGCCAAGCTATAGTTTCATAAGTATTTGTGGTTTCTTTTCTTTTTTCTTCTTAAATGTATGCATCATGACTGATGTGCTGTGGCTAGCTAGGATGTTCGCAACGTTAACTAGCTAGCTAAAAAGCTTGCTAGCGAATTAGCCAAGCTAAAACAATGCAGTATGAAACTAAAATGCTAACTAATTTGCATTTAAATTCTCAACTTTTTTTATCATTGTTACTTTATACCAGAGGGTCGCAAACTTTTTGGCAACCATGGACTGCTTTAACTGTAAAACTGTAACTTGTACTGTACAGATTTATTTCATGAACATTATTTAAATGTGTACAATAATATTTTGTCTATTGATTGGTGCATTAGAAGTTTCTATTCCTGAACTTTCCAAAGACAAATACATTATTCAGATTGAACCCATGATGCTTTGTAAACACATACAAATATAGATATGATTGGTAGGTGCATTATCATTATTGTTAATATTATTTTTTTTTTTACAAAATTTGGCAGAAAGATTCACACAAATTTCACGCAAACAGGAGATTTTTACTTTCATATTTTTCGCAAAACAACGACACAGATAACTATTTATGAATGGGAGGCTTTTTTTTTTGACTTTGTCCATCACCAGTGGTTCGCTCCAGTAACCCGACCTAATTGCTGCAGTACATATCTCCAAAATGAAATATTTCCACCACATTTCTGTACGAATAAAAAGGAATATGCTCCGTATCTTTGCTGGTGTCTCCAAATCAATTCATTAATTAAAAAAAATGTTCATTATTATTAAAAAAAAAAATCTTCCTGGAAAAACATACAGGCATTATAATGAGATGCAGCTTAAAGGACCCCATTTTGACTAGCAGCAGCACTGTGTCCTAGCATTGCAGTAGGTTCGTAATGATATCGTAATGAAGTCCAGGGAAATTTTCTGATCTTTCTCAAATGTAACATTCGCCAAAATTAATAAAAGTAATAAAAATTATTATTAGGTTGTCAACTATAAACACTTCCCAGATTTGGGGAAGACATTTCATTGTTCGAAAGATTAGCTTTTGCTTAGCCAATCACATTAACTAGAAAATAGAAAGCTTTCCAGAAAGTTCCACAAAGATGTCTGGCTGAGAATTTTTTATGAACTAGAGTGAAGTAGCTGAAGTTGAGGAACTGTATACGTTCAGGAGCTGAATAAAGTTCTGCTAATTGCTATGTATTAGAACTTGTGTATGAAAGAATGACTTCTTGACTGCTTTATTCCAATCAGATCACCTAAAAAAAAAAAGACCATGCCCACTTCTGGGTTAAATCTGAATACATATATATGTAGATAAACGAATATTTTGAGCACAGATGCAGATAAAGATACAGATAATGACATTGCATTACACTCTTACAAAAGATGAACGGGACGTTGTTTATAGGCAGATTTGTTTATAAGAAGTCAAAAATAAAATGTTATAAATTTAATAATGATGAGTTGTGATTTTTCCTCACTGTAATTAAATTACAAAATCATTGAGCCACTTTGAGAACCACTGCTTTATACTAGGGGTGGCTCTAGGGATGTTTTGCTGTAGGTCATGATGGTGGTATGTAAATAGGAAAATTGAAAATTGAGAGAAACTCTGCTTTTTCTTATGAATCGAATACATTTTGCATGCTTTTTATCCTCTGCGCTTTTGTGATCTGGAGTCATGGTGAGTGAATATATTCAGTCTATAACAGCATAGATATGCTGTGCTGCAATGGCCCTTTATCTCCACCCATATGTGTGTGTGTGTGTGTGTGTGTGTGTGTGTGGTATTCAGGTGCTCCTGGGCCTGGACAAGGAGGCATGAAAGGCTACATGTTGGACAGGTGAGGGACGACACAGAGAGAGAAAGAACAGTAAATAAAAGCAGCCATTCGGAGGATAGACGAATAGGAGGGTTCTGGAGGATGAAGTTCAAGGCGACTATAAGGTCTGGAGAGCTTCAGCGGCGTTCCGGTTCCCACCTTTCCCTTTAAACACCCCCCCACATCCCCAACACCATTTTGGTGACAGCTTCAAATTCCGGATCAGCAGCCGCAAGAGACGTGCATATAATCCGTCCTCCCTTTCAGCCTTATACATTTTTAATTGTGCTGGAGAGAACGGGGACGGGGACAGAGAGAGACGCAGGAGCGGGGTGTACAGAACAGGCAGACACTTGCACTCACACACACACACACACACACACGCCCCAATAAAGTTAGCACACAGAGGAAAAAAAGAGAGCTGTATGCAGATGAGAGGAGGCAAGCCGTTCCAACCCTCTTGCTTTCAGCGCTGATTGACACACACTACCGCCTCTTATCATCGCTCTTAATAACACCGCTGACAGAGGACGGTAAAAGCCTCGCAGCTCCGCCGAAAAAGCAAAGTGCACACAAATCGCATAGAGGTTTATTTCTAAGCGTGAGCGCCGAGCTCGGATTCCTGCTGCTGAACATTAGGAGTTTGGGGTTTGAACTAAATTAACCACACGCAGTACGCCGCTGTTAAGTAGGACGAGGGCATGGATTCAAAAATATCTTTCGTTATTTCGGTTATTTAGTTAAGGAGAATAATTCATTTGCCTTTGCTGTGCAAATCCCATTTTTAGACATATTGCAATGAATCTAGACATCTTCAAGGATCTGTTACATAAAACACATTAGCTTTACATTAAGATTCCTTTAAGAGACAATTATTTAACACATTAGTTGAGCATTAATACACCATTCGTTTCATTAATAAAGTATATAATCAACTATAGAGTGGTGGGATTTGGTGTGAATGGTGTGGATTTACTGTTACCACTGCTGATAAAAGTTGCTTATTTTCTTATAACAGCACAACCTGAAGTGTTTTATTTCTCTTATATCACAGCAATTTGTCAACACCAATAAACATCAATAATCATATCTCTTTTTAGAAGAATTTAATGTTCATTAAGTTTTAATCTTTGTTCTAACTTCCGTTATAGAAGCTACAAACAGTTGATCCCTCATTAGCCTCTCTTTTTTTCTCTTTCTTGAGGTTAATAAGACAAAAAAACACATTTTGTGAAACTTCCTCTGTCCTGAAGACTTTCACGTGTCACTACAGCTTTAACTCTGACTGTTACATAGCACTGACACTGGAGACTCCTTCCAGCATGGTTAAATGTTAAATAAGCATCTACTTACAGAAAACGTCACCATATCAACAATCACACATTTATATACTACGTAAACGCCAACACTTTTGACCAATCAGATTCGAGAACTCAAAAAGCGCTGCAGCATTAATTAAATAAACACACGAGAAGCTTTACAATCACATAGAAAAACTACAAAAGTCAAGATGTGAATGAATAACTTGGGTTGTTCTACGATAGTTTATCCTCTTCCTCTGGATTTCTAACATTAACCCAAGCGGAAGCCAAATCTTTAGAAGTACGTCTCGCCATTTTAATAAGTGATATGTGAAGAAAAAACATAAAGTTTGCTTTTTTCAGATGATGGACACCCGTGCACACTGGATAGTTTGCTTTTTTCCCCATCATACATTAAATCCATAAAATGCATCTGTTTTGGCACTAAATGGCATGTTTCGGCTCTTTAAACACGGCTTATAGGCAGCAGAGATGATGTTTAGCACATTCTGTAATGTGAATGATTGGTTATTGTGGACAGAATCGCACAATAAAGCTTTAATTTCCTTCAAAGAAACTGAGCGTCATGATATTTTACAGTTATAGCCGTTGAATTGCACAATAAAACCGAGTTTTTCCAACGTGTCCGGCTGTTACGACTTTGCGCAGTTAGAGTCAGAGATGAGTCATGCTACTGGGCCGCTGAGAACGTATCTCTCCAAATGACTGCGTTTGATCTTTGTAATCGCGCTTTTTAATCGCGCATTCTGATACTTTTCCATTGCCTTGTACATGTTAGCACTGGACTAACTACTGTATATATCTATCTATCTATCTATCTATATATATATATATATATATATATATATATATATCACTGCATTTGTTTCTTATTCATTCAGCTATGGAAAATGTACAGCTTTTTTTTTTTTTTTTTTTTTTTTAAGCTCTCAGCATCATAAACATGATCAGAATGAATCTAGTGCAATGACATTTTTATTAGCGCCAAATATCAGAAAGCGGGCATTTCCTTTCGGAACGTGCCACGTGATAAGTGACGGCGGACGTCATCCGAAATTGCCATTCTCCATGCATATTAAAGAAACTTGTCATCCAGACATCACGCACAAGCACAAAAGATAAGAGGCACAATCCCTTTGGGGTAGCGCTTTGCCGCCATCAGAATGGCAAAATTATAACCATAAAAATGTCCAATTTAGGGGAAAATGCTTGGTTTTAGTATGTTTTGCATAAAAGCCAGTGCATTTAAATTGGCCATGCCAAAAAAGAAGACAAATTGGCAATGCCTTTTGAGGGTGAATTGACACTAACACTGCAACAAAAGAGAGAAATATGCATCACAGTGGAGTGGAGAGAGGCACTTTACCTTCTGAAAGGTAGAGCCCATTGAGACTGTAAATGAGGCTGGAGGAATGGGGAAATACTCAGCGTGGAAAAAGGAAATGCACAGCGCATGGTCCTTCTGAGGAATTAAGGCCAATGAATGCATATATAAATCCGCTGGTACTGTTGGGAGTGTTCGTAATAATATAACAATATGTACCGCACCACTCAATGCCAGCATAACACGCAGTGCATTATAGCTCCACCTTCTCCGAGGAACGGGAATAAACTATGTTAAAAACCTCCGTGTTTATTAGGTCTGCCATATCGGAAGCCCTCAGAGTGCTCTGTCGTCTTCCGTTTCATTTTGACTGTCCGTTTGTACAGAGAGACAGCTCTGCGTTGGGTATCATTTTCTTTCTTTTTCCTCGTAAACAAAATGCTAAAGCAAATTTTTCCCATTGTAATTATGATTATAGATAAAAGCTAAAAGTAAGTAAGTAAGAAGTATGACGTGCAATTTAGGGACTTTATGCAGTACACACAGTTCTCTCACATGCACAAAAATCTTTTAAAATTTACACAAAATGCATTCACATTCAAACAAAATTCTCTTACATACACATTGCTCTCATGTTCAGACCCACAAATATACAAAAAACAAAATGCTTGCATCCAAGCAAAAATGCTTAAATTCACGCAACATGCTCACATATTCACACAAAATGCTCTCACTCATGCAACATGCTCACATATTCACACAAAATGCTCTCACTCATGCAACATGCTCACATATTCACACAAAATACTCTCACTCATGCAACATGCTCACATATTCACACAAAATGCTCTCACTCATGCAACATGCTCACATATTCACACAAAATGCTCTCATTCATGCAACATGCTCACATATTCACACAAAATACTCTCACTCATGCAACATGCTCACATACTCACACAAAATGCTCTCATTCATGCAACATGCTCACATATTCACACAAAATGCTCTCACTCATGCAACATGCTCACATATTCACACAAAATGCTCTCACTCATGCAACATGCTCACACATTCACACAAAATGCTCTCACTCATGCAACATGCTCACATACTCACACAAAATGCTCTCACTCATGCAACATGCTCACACATTCACACAAAATGCTCTCATTCATGCAACTTGCTCACATACTCACACAAAATGCTCTCACTCATGCAACATGCTCACATATTCACACAAAATACTCTCACTCATGCAACATGCTCACATATTCACACAAAATGCTCTCACTCATGCAACATGCTCACATATTCACACAAAATGCTCTCATTCATGCAACATGCTCACATATTCACACAAAATACTCTCACTCATGCAACATGCTCACATACTCACACAAAATGCTCTCATTCATGCAACATGCTCACATATTCACACAAAATGCTCTCACTCATGCAACATGCTCACATATTCACACAAAATGCTCTCACTCATGCAACATGCTCACACATTCACACAAAATGCTCTCACTCATGCAACATGCTCACATACTCACACAAAATGCTCTCACTCATGCAACATGCTCACACATTCACACAAAATGCTCTCATTCATGCAACTTGCTCACATACTCACACAAAATGCTCTCACTCATGCAACATGCTCACATATTCACACAAAATACTCTCACTCATGCAACATGCTCACATATTCACACAAAATGCTCTCACTCATGCAACATGCTCACATATTCACACAAAATGCTCTCACTCATGCAACATGCTCACATTCACACAAAATGCTCTCACTCATGCAACATGCTCACACATTCACACAAAATACTCTCACTCATGCAACATGCTCACATATTCACACAAAATGCTCTCACTCATGCAACATGCTCACATATTCACACAAAATGCTCTCACTCATGCAACATGCTCACACATTCACACAAAATGCTCTCACTCATGCAACATGCTCACACATTCACACAAAATGCTCTCACTCATGCAACATGCTCACACATTCACACAAAATGCTCTCACTCATGCAACATGCTCACACATTCACACAAAATACTCTCACTCATGCAACATGCTCACATATTCACACAAAATGCTCTCACTCATGCAACATGCTCACATATTCACACAAAATACTCTCACTCATGCAACATGCTCACATACTCACACAAAATGCTCTCACTCATGCAACATGCTCACATATTCACACAAAATACTCTCACTCATGCAACATGCTCACATATTCACACAAAATGCTCTCACTCATGCAACATGCTCACATATTCACACAAAATACTCTCACTCATGCAACATGCTCACATATTCACACAAAATGCTCTCACTCATGCAACATGCTCACATATTCACACAAAATACTCTCACTCATGCAACATGCTCACATATTCACACAAAATGCTCTCACTCATGCAACATGCTCACATATTCACACAAAATGCTCTCACTCATGCAACATGCTCACATATTCACACAAAATACTCTCACTCATGCAACATGCTCACATATTCACACAAAATACTCTCACTCATGCAACATGCTCACATACTCACACAAAATGCTCTCACTCATGCAACATGCTCACATATTCACACAAAATGCTCTCACTCATGCAACATGCTCACATATTCACACAAAATACTCTCACTCATGCAACATGCTCACATACTCACACAAAATGCTCTCACTCATGCAACATGCTCACATTCACACAAAATACTCTCACTCATGCAACATGCTCACATATTCACACAAAATACTCTCACTCATGCAACATGCTCACATTCACACAAAATGCTCTCACTCATGCAACATGCTCACATTCACACAAAATACTCTCACTCATGCAACATGCTCACATATTCACACAAAATGCTCTCACTCATGCAACATGCTCACATATTCACACAAAATACTCTCACATTCACATACAATTCTCTCACATTTACATGAAATTATCTTACATTCACACAAAATGCTTTTAAATACACAAAATGCTCCTACTTACACTGTATAAAAAAATAAAAGAGCCACATAATATCTTGCATTAGAGGTGTTAGGTTCCTTAAAGAACCATTCAATTCATGATTTTTAGTCATTTTTGTTATTGCCAAAATAAACTGAATATTATTTTTCCACCAAAATGATCCTTCCAAATACTGGTGGGATTTTTGTTTGTTTGTTTGTTTGTTTGTCTTCACTGACACCACCCTAAATGGTTAAAGCATCAATCAAAAGCTTCTGTAGGAACCTCCCAAAAATTGTAAATAAAAGTATAACCAGTCATTTTTTCATGTAACATGACCGAGCAAACCTGAACATTGTGATACACGGCATGTGTCAGAGAAATGTACTGAAATATGGTGATATGATATTGGTTGTCATATAGCCCACCCCTAGTGGTGATTCTGCTGAAACATGATTAGAACTCGAGACTTTTGACTGAAACATCTCAACATCGGGATATTCTGAGTGGTGTAATCTGAGCGGATGGCTCTCGAGAGCCGAGGAGCTGAAAGAGGAGCTAAAGCATAATCTTTACTGACTTGTGAGTACAAACTCAAGACTCAAGTCATGTGAGAAGCCTGCTACTGAAATTTCTGTCGAAAAAAAGACTTATTTTTTAGAAATTTTATACAATTTACAATTTATCTATCTATCTGTCTATCTGTCTATCTATCTATGTCCATCCATCTATCTGTTTAAATATCTACCTCCGCCCATCCGTCCGTCCGTCTGTCTGTCCATCCGTCTATCTATCTATCTGTCTGTCTAAATATCTACCTCTGTCCATCCGTCCATCTATCTATCTATCTATCTATCTATCTCCATCCATATATCTATCTGTCTAAATATCTACCTCCGCCCTTCCGTCCGTTCGTCTATCTATCTATCTATCTATCTATCTATCTATCCTTTGTCTGTCTATCTATCTATCTATCTATCTGTCCATCATCGCAATTTATGGCAATATCAAGAGATACGTTCAAAATGTCACAATGCCACAGCAACAAATAAATAAACAAGAGCTGGAGTAACACTTATGGGTTCAACAATCTCCGAAATATTTCCAAAATCCTTTCTGAATTATAATCAGAGACACAAATTTTAAAAGCTTTGAGTGATCTGTAGAGTGGCTCATGAGTTTAACAGCAGTAACTACCGATGCAAGTGTGTGTGTGTGTGTGTGTGTGTGTGTGTGTGTGTGAGAAATGAAGTCCAGGTAGCTGTGTTATTTATACATTTTGGAGTAGAAAAAATAAATGGATTGCCACTAAGTTGATTAGCCTCAAATGCTTTGTTAGCGGCTTTGCTCTATCCTGCTGGTGTCATCGCATATCCTGGGTTCTCTCTCTCTCTCTCTCTCTCCCTCTCCCTCTCTCTCGCTCGCTGTTTTCTTCTGTCATTCACAACCTCACACCTTCACACTCTCATACCTACCCTGAACAAACACACAGATCCCACAAGCCACCTCCAAGCATCATGTTTTTTATAAACTACTTCCTGTTTGCTAGACATTGCCTAATTAACATTTCATAAGGACTTCAGGAAGTAGGATGCATGCAAGAATCGATTTTAAATATAATTCCAGTTCAGAGGAGTAAAAACTTTTACAAATACTAAAAATTCACTTTATACAGTCAATAATGGCAATTATTTAACCTTAAATCATCCTGTGATTTGTGAAGGCAGTGAATTCATTTCAGATGACTTACAGTAAGTTATATAAAAATATACAAATATTAAGGAAAGGGGCGGAGTTAATGTTTGTAGCAAATTACGATATTCATATAAAAATGAACGAAATCCAGTCACAAGGTTGTTGTCGTGCAAACGCTTATTGAAAAACCTGAAAGTGTAAACTTTTCTGTCCTGAAGATGGTGGAAAACTTTAAGTTACAGCTTTACCTTTGTTACAAAGCGCTGACACTGGAGACTCCTTCCATAAATCTTAAATAAAACATCTCCTTGCAGAAAACTTCATATCAACTATTATGCTTTTATTTGTTTTTATTCTTTATTTGTTTATTACTATGCATGATTTATGTTGATCACTAATGTTTTTTCGATGCATAGTTAAAAATTTGATGTAAATTAGCAAAAATGAAATGACTCCATTTTCCTAAATGTTGATTACTTGCTCTTTGGACTTCAGGTGCAAATATTGTAACTTTTTTTGCCAATTTTGCCATTTAATAAGCGTAAAGTTTCATTAATATGTTCACGTTGCTCATTGAGGCTCATTCAACTAAAGGTTGTAACTTATAATTCCTGACTTCCGTCCAGGAAACAACAAAAGAAAACGCCCCCTCAACTCGGAATTCCTACTCAGGAACTCAGGATGGTCTCCTCAACTCCGAGTTCCTCCGAGTTCAGGAAGTGACTTCAAATCAACATGGCTGCTCACAGCATGAACGATAAACAAAGTAGCACTTCTTATGAATAAATGAGTTATACTGTATATACAAGTATTAGCTTTGGATGAATCAACATGCAGACATGGTTGCTTGTTAAATCTATAACACTGATTGTACAGTACGCTGTTTTGAGCAGGAAAATATACATCACATATATATATATATATATCACAGTTAGCTGGCTAGCTTCTTGCTAACAAAAGACGAACATAGAGACGTCTATGTTTTTCTCACCACTTTGTAGCTTGAATGCACGGAAATTCCAAGCTCCGACTTCCTATCCTAAACATTATTTTACGCACTGATGCTATGAACATTAGGCGATTATTTGGCTGATTTTGTTTTTGAAAAAAATAACACATGTTATTTACAGCACTTTAGTAATGTTATTTCTGGTGTCCTTCTAAACTTCATGGTTTATTCATATAACACGACTAATGTGTTAAGAGAACTTTAATGAAAAAGTGTTCCCGTTTTATTTATAGTACAGTTTGTCTGTATGAAAGTGGTTTGTTAAGTTACAAGAGCCTCTAACTAAATCAAAAGCATTTTTATTCCTAACGCTCCCCACAGAGTTGCCTATTATTCCAGAGTCCAGATAATTATTCCTTTCCCTTAAGTGTATATGAAAAACACTGCAGGAATCTACTTGAGCCGATCCTTCAACTGCCAAACGCAGCACAATTTCATGTGAAACTCATTCAGGTGCAATACTTTTAACCCCCTCCCCTCTTCTCCCTCCCCCCCTCCCCCCCGAGACTAACACACTGTCATCTTACACCTTTCAGATTTTTTTTTTTTTTTCTCAAAAGATACATAGAGGTACATAATGATATCATATCATCTATGCAGATATGATACAGTGCTAATTTCACCCTTTATTACTCATGTCGTGACTATAAAGGATTAATACCTCGGCGCAGTTTTAGCTCTTTCAAAGGCCATCTCTAGCCATTTCGAGCTATTTGTTATAATTGCCTTGACAAACCCTGGTTTCATCTCAATTAGCACCTGAATAGGGACCGGTAGAGTTAATAGAAGCTGTTAGTCCAGGAGCATAATTTAAGCTGAGCAGAAATGGTGATGGGTAAAATGCAATTGAATTCCTAAGTGCCTGTGCCTACTTTGTTTGCCAATCAAGCGTAGACCCAGGCTTTATTCGGCTCCATACCTTTTGGGTATCCTAATGGAGCCAGTCCTGCCCCCCTTAGGCAATCGGTGCCACTCACACACCCTATTGTCTTTCCTCCTAGGGGGTACTCTTCAAGAGCGAGGAGTAGAGAGAATGAGCTTTGTGAATTAACCAGAGAAATTAAAGAAATCGCACTCACGCCAGATCGCGCATTTTATAGCTTTAACTTATCTTTACGGCCTCGACATGACTCCACGTCGGGGAGCGAGGACATGAGCCACTTGTACGAAATATGGTTCTGCCAGCTAGAGGAATTCAAGCGCAGCGTTCAGCTGAATTGTAGCGTGTCACCTTATGATAAGGTTGACAAAAAATGGAGGAAAGGCTACTATTATAAAGTAAATGAATGTGAGCGCTCACTCAGCAGCCATGACGCTGGTTTAGTTCTGCGTTTTGTTCCTAACGTCTGCTGTTGTAATCTGACTGTTGATCATAAACATGCATAATGTAGGCAGAGTGTAGAGAATACACACGTTTGATGTTTTTAGCTGGATTGATGGATTATACACAGTACAACACAAACACTGTGTCACAAGGAGCACTACAGGAAGTTATACTGCACAACTCTGGACATGTGTAAGTGTGTAAAATATGGAGCATTTGGTTCCTGTATTTATTGATCCTTATACTCAGCCTATTTTATCTATCTATCTGTCTGTCTGTCTGTCTGTCTGTCTGTCTGTCTATCTATCTATCTATCTATCTATCTATCTATCTATCACAGTATCATATCCCATAGTGTTTTTTGAATGTAAAAAAAGAAAATGCACCTGTACTTTACAATTTATTAGATAAATAAATAAATAAATAAATGTCAAAACATGAGGTAAAATAAACTAATAGATACACAGATAGAGAGATAGATTTGGAAATGAACGATTCAGATCTGATTTGAAGATAGCAGATCAACAACAGACAAACAGCAAACTTTTGACCTGATATTATTTCTGATATTTTAATTTTAATCTCAAATTGCACTGTTTGATGATTTGGTTTCTTGTGATAATAATGAAACCCAACACACACACACACACACACAGCTTGTCGTTTGATCAGCGCCGTTAGCGCACTAACATCAGAAATGACGCAGCACTGAAAATGCAGGATGCAGCAAGACACAGTGAGGATTCGGGTCCCAGGCCTCAGCAGGAGGTACTCAACAACACAAATTAGCTTCATTCTCATCGGGACGGAAAGCTGGCAGAGACCATCGCTACCTCGTTGCTAGGCAACGTGCCAGCCCGTTGTGTGTCTGTGTGATGGCACAGCAGATTTGGGTAAAGATTTCTATAACAGCAGCTCTGACAGTAGTTGCGTTTATAGTTTATATGAATGCGCTCTTTCTAACACGTTATCGTTTCTATAGTAACAGCTCATTCACAGGGACTTGTATAGCGGATGCTTCACATAAAAGGATTAAATAAACGTGTAAACGATATGATGACGTTTTCATAGAGCAAAAGAGATAGCATTTTTTTTTAGGAAGGAGTCTCCAAAGTCAGCGTTTTGTAACAGAGTTAAAGCTGTAAATTTAGGTTTTCTCACACGAGAAAGTCTTCAGGAAAGAGGAGTTTACACTTTTGGGAAGAGCTGCTTTTTATTTCTCTAATTTGTTTCATGGATTTTCCACAACATTAAATGCAATGGTTAAACAAATGGTTAAAAATACAATGTATCATTCTTTAATAAAATGGTAAAACTAATAACATACTTTGAGAGGTGCTGTTGTTGGAAAATACTGAACATTGCTGTTAAAAAAAAAAAGTTTATTTGAGAAAGAAATACAAAAATATATACAAAAATAAATTCTGTCTTTTATTTCATTTTATTAAATAATTTTTTTAAAATTTTATTTACTTTTTTATTTTTCATTGCATGCTTCCTTCCTTGATTTTAAAAAATATTTAAATATCTTATTTAAAAAAATAATTAAAAAAAAATTTCTTTTTTCTTTTTTTATTGATTAATTCTTGATTGATTTTTAAATTTAAATTTTTTTTACATTTTATTTTTTTATTCCTTGCTTCCTTGATTGATTTATTAAATTAATATTTATATGTTGATTGATTGATTGGTCAGACAAAAAAAACATAATTCACTAAAACATAATTCACATTAGAACGGTTTCCTGATTGAACAACATTTACTTCTTTTTTTTTTTTTTTTTTTCCAAATTCACATTAACACATGCACGCTCCTAACACACAGTGTTAATTGTTGTCGTCTTAATGACAAACACCTGCTACTGACTCCATTAGTACAGTCGTGTACTAATGTGTAACATGTTCCTGTCTCTGTGGCTTTCAGGCAAAAATAGCACACACTTTAGACTTTATTAGTAAATAATGATGTAGAAATAATTGAACAATGTGAGTGAGTGATAATGGAAAGAAATCATGGATTTAGGCTTTAGGATTAAACTCTAGGCCCCAAAAAAATTACACCTACATTTATTATTTTATAACTTCACGATTGCCAGTGAATGAATCAGAATATACTGTATGTAATTAAAAGCCACCAAAATAATCTCTTAGTGCCATATGAGAATTAATCGAGGTTTATTAAACGGCTCCGGCGTGTACGGAGGGGAAGAATGCCGGAGACGGGAATAAATGGTTCTGTAATTCGGTGAGAGGATTAATGAAGTAACAGAGAGGCGGTGAATACTGTCCCCTCGACCCCTGATTCATCATTTCTATTTCTTAAACTGATACTGATCTGGCGCTAATGGCAATCAATGTTTCATTAACTGGTGGTCTTGTTGCATCAGCTCTTATTATTTTATCGTCCATATTGAAGAGAAGAATGTGCCAGTGCACAATGTGTTCATCTTACATAACAAGATAGAGTGAGGTCACTAAAATGACTGCTTTTCAGGGATGAGGGAACTGTTTCAGGAACAGCAGAGTTTCTGTTGGAGGAACCAGGAAGTGGTAATGTGCAATGTGAAAACGTCATTTCCCACCTTGGCAATGTTTAATGTGCGAATTTGGAAATAAACATGGACGCCTTCACACATGCATGTCTTTTGTTTGCTCTGTCAGAGTACATAAAGCTCATAAAAAGCTACTTTAAGAGCACTTTTACAGTTACAGACCTTAGCAGCTATCGGTTCTGCTCTACTACAGTGAAGTTTAAACGTTCATACAGCCAGTGAACAGTATTTAGCAACAAGCTAGCCAGCTAATGTTAGTGATAATGCTAATGTTGATGATTACCTTCTCAAAACAGTGAGTTTCAGTATGGTTAGTGTTATAGATTTAACCAAGTACTGTGTCTGTATATGAACTGATCTAAAGCCAATCCTGCTATAAACTCATTTAAAAGTAGAGAAGCGAGACTTTACACTGTTCACAGTGTGAGCGGCCATGTTGTTTTGAAGTCACTCCATAAACAGGGAAGGAACTGGTAGTTGATAAGGCCACTCCAAGTTGACGAGTTGAAATTTCAAGTTGAGAGGGTGTTTTCAGTGGCTTTTACTGGTTGTAGGAGGGGAATTACAAATTGCAACTTCGCCTTGAACGGAGCATCTGTGGGGCTGGGACTGTTAGGGTGGAGGTTATTCGTAACATCTTTACCTGTCATTTACTTATTTATTCATTCATGTTCAGTGAACGCTTTATCCTGGTCAGGGTCGCGGTGGATCCAGAGTCAATCCTGGGAACACTGGATATGAGACACGAATACACGCCAGTCCATCACAGGGCACCCTGCACACACACACACACACACACACACACACGTTTACAACTAGGAACAATTTAGCATAGTCAATCCACTTACTGGCATGTTTTTGGGAGGTGGGAGAAAACCGGAGAACCCCATAGACACGGGAAAAAGACGTGATCCTCCACACAGACAGACCCTTGAAACCTTGAGCAGTGAGGCAGCAATCTTAAAAAGTCCACTGATACCAGATATGTATTACATATACCTGGCAATCTTTTTTTCGTTTGATGTATCTGTACAAATTAGTGACTATAAATCTAATTGGATGTTTTAAATATAATGAAGAAATGTGATGATTGAACTGGTAGCTGATCGTTGAGATTTGTAAGCACTTGGTAAGACTAGATGATAATATAAGGAGTAAAAGTTTTTTTTTTTTTCTTCATGGAAATCAATAATAGGAGTACTCAGATAAAGCAATTTATATATTTATATATTTAATATAGTAACAATGACTTAAGTGCTTTACCACCACACCATGTTTCTTTTTAAGCATGTGTGATTTGAAGCAAAGCCGGGGTTAGCAAAGCTAATTGTATTTTATGAGGTCTGCTGGAGCCCACTTTCCCAACACTTACATCTGTTCAACAATTATTAGACCGTTTTTGTCATAAAAAATTCAACACCCCCCAGCGTTGCACGAGTGGAACCTGAAAATTTATGCAGTGAATGGAATATTTAATATCTCCCAGGAATGAAAATAGGCTGAAAAACGCTGATTTACTTAAAGATTCACCATTTAGCTGTAGCGAGAAGATTCCCAAACACAGAGCGGTATTCCCTGGATGACGAACCTGATAGAGAGAGAGATACTGTGTGCTCAAGGCAACATGTAGCGGTGCAAACTCTCTCCAAAACTCAACCCGAGCAATGTCTTCATGCAAGGCAAAGGACAAGTCAGATTAGCCGGTTTTACGTATTGATTGGAACATTGAAATGGACTAGAAAGCAAGGTCCCGGTTTGTCAGGATTTCCTGAAACAGTGTTTCCTTCTTTCTTTGTCTAAAGAAGATGCAAAAATTACAAATTCAAATTGCAAGCTGTGCTCAAACACTCTGAATGAATAAATGAATAAAACACATTTCTATGTCCACGCAAAAAAACACAATATGACAGATGTCTCCAATAAAGTCCGACCACAACCAAACCTAAACATATGATTATCATTCATCACTTTACATGAATTAGGGTGCATTTAAAGATACATTGTGCCATGTTGTGAACGCATTTGCAAAGAACAATAACATTCAATCCTCCTAACGGCACAGATAAATGATTTAATATATCAAAGAATAAACCTGTAAAGGAAAGACATTTATTTGTCCTTCTTGATGCTACGATCAAACACATTTTGGACTTCAAGGGAAAAAAAAATCAGCCATGAACATCTTGGATATTAATCTTATTATAATAAGTAATAATTAACTAATAATTAATCATATTAATTAATATATATAGCAACTGCCAAGTGCAATATAACCTACAAGATGTACGATTATTATAGTGGACATACATTCACCGAAGTCTTTAATAGGAACACCTGTAACGCTGCTCACGCATGCAATTATCAGTTATTATCAATTATCAGCCAATCACGTGGCAGCATCGCAATGCATAAAATCATGCAGATACAGGTCAAGAGCTTCAAACACACTTTGACGCTGGTGCCAGATGGGCTGGTTTGACTATTTCATAAAATGCTGATCTCCTGGGATTTTCACGCATAACAGTATCTAGAGTTTACACAGAATGCTGTGAAAAACAAAAAAACATCTTGTGAGAAGCAGTTCTGCAGATGGAAACATCTTGTTGATGAGAGAGGTCAGAGGAGAATGGTTAGAGCTCTCAGGAAGGCTACGGTAACTCAAATAAGCACTCTTTACAACCGCGGTGAGCAGAAAAGCAACTCAGAACGCACAACCTTGAGGTGAATGGGCTACAACAGCAGAAGACCACGTCAGGTTCCTCTCCCGTGTATCAAGAACAGGAATCTGAGGCTAAAGTGAGGAGAGGTTCACCGAAACTGGACAGGTGAGGATTGAAAAAAAGAGTTGAAACAGACATTTTTTTTTTCCTCAATCCTTTTTTCAATCCTCAAACAGTTATGTGCAATTTTTAACTTTTGGAAACGATTTTACTGTCATTATAATGAAATAAATTCACTGAAACTCAAAGCATTAGCACTCTACGGATAATTCAGTATTTAGTCTAATGGGAGGCGACGTGAAAGAGGGCGATGTGAAAGCAGACAGCGTTTGGCCACCTCCTGACTTCTTGGTGGAAAGAGTAATTCCCCGTGTCCCTCTGCTTCTCCCTGGCTGGAATGCTTTCTGACAGGCGGGAGGGATGACCCTGAGAATCACATTATGTATATTTCTAAGAACCTAGACGCACCCCCCCCCCCCCACCCCCCCACTCCCAACACCATCACCCCTTTCTGCATTTGCATGTAGGAGACAGTTAAAATAAGGCCATAAATCAAGCGCAAACATATAAATGGATTTGCAGGAGATTGAAACCCTGTGAGAGTCTCCTGAGCAAATATTTCAGGGCCTGTCGCAGAGATATCCAGTGTCATTAAGCGGCAGAGGCACTCTGACCACTCGCCGGGGATATTCTCCTCATTACATGACCAGGAGGATGGCCACGTATGGCTGGCCTGATAAATCTATCTGCATATTCGGATGCACACTTTTTTTCCCTTTGGTCATCAGGGACCTGCAGTTAATGGAGTTTTATCACGTTGCCAGGGAACCCGGATGACTGGATAGAAAGGTGGGGGGAGGACGTTGGTGGGGGAAGAAAAGATGGAGGTTTACATATTATCACTATGCACCCTTCAGTCAGTGATCATCAGATTATTAGCCGTGTATGATAAAGCTTCGTAATGCACGATAAGAAACACTATGGCGGGCTACTTTCAGTGGAACGTTCTTCCTAAGAGTAAAATCAACAACAGTTTAGCATTCGGCTAGCAAGCATGCATACAAAGCCATCACTCATCGATTGTGCTGTGTAATAAAAGCGGCTATTATTTATGATGTAATATAGCTTCTTGTGAAAAAAAAAAAACACACAAAGCTGCAGGAAGGAACACAGATGCAAATATGACAACTGTTGTCCTTGTGCTTGGTGGTGAGCACGACCGTTCATGTCCATTGAGCAGCATGTTTGGCATTTCAGACCATAGGCTCCGCCTCCCAAGGTGGAAAAGCGGAAAATTGAAAATTTTGTGGATGGTAGGTTTGGTTCCTTGTAACATTAGATGGAAGGGTCTCTGCAAATCAATCAACGTTTCTATTTTCTAGCTCCTGATGGGTGTGGTCTCTTCCAGGACGACTCCGCCCTCATCTACGGGGCAAGAAGGCTTATTGAATGATTTGATATAAATCATATGCTATGGCCGTCACATCCACCAAATCTCAACCCAGTTGAACACCTATGGGAGATTTTGGAGCGAAGTGTTAGCGGATATCTTTTGGAAGATCTTCAGTAAGGGCTTCATCCTGGTCAGGATTGGGGTGGATATGGAGTCTATCCTGGGAATGCTGGGAATTTAAGTGGGAATATACCCTGGATGGGACTTCAGTCCATCAGGAAACCCACATTCAGACACTTGTTCACACTTAGGGGCGATTTAGAGTCGCTCATCCAGCTACTGGCATGTTTTTAGGAGGTGGGAGGAAACAGGAGAACCCAGAGGAAACCTACAGACATGAAGAACATACAGAAAGCAACCCAAGCTCTGGATTAAGTGCATTTATTCTTCTGTAAAACTCTGAAGCATAGCCATGGCATCCAAGCTTTTTGTTACAATGGTGCAAATCACAACCAAACAAAATTATATTTATTTTCATTTATTATATCATGAGTTCTACTTGACTAGTGACTTCAATTAAACATACAGTATTTAATCCAAAGTTCATAATAATAAGGATGATAAGGATGCACAGAGTTTGGGAACTCCTCCACTAAATGTCTAAATGTAAAATATAAGGCGTAAAAAGGGTTTTCGTGTCATGGAAATGTAATTGAGTAAGAGTATTCATTTCTCAATTATACAGATCCTTTAAGATGATACTTAAGTATAGCAACAAAATCCAAATATTTAACCATTCATAACATTTCACACGAAATAATCATGAGAACGTGCTGTAGATTAAAAGGGTATAAACATCTCTGTTTGAATTAGAGGCTGTTTAAGGTTTCTAGTCTGCATAACTGCATAACCATCGTCTGATTTATGTGCAAATGAAGAAAGAAAAACGAGAGATAAAAACGCATTACTTTTTAAATTAATATCAAGGCAAGGACAAACACATTATCATCATGTAAATACATAAATGATGCTGCTAGCCTTTTTTATTATTTATAAGAGTGGACTCATAATCACATTACATTATGGTGCTAAGAAGCTGCCGAGGTCAGAAGTGGTTCGCGTTAATGGGCCGAGCAGCATGTTGGACATTACTCATCATTTAATAAGGCTCCTAAGTGTCAGCTTGATTGGCGTTAATGGCATTGTTTTAGCGAGGAAACTTTTCACGGCCAACATGTCAGGCCGTCTCGAGTGCTCGCCGCCGACAAGCTGTCAGTACAACATTCAAGAGGACACATTTGTACGGCTTCGTGGGTCCAATTAATATTTGAAGACGTTAATGTAGATTGTAATGAGCGTTTAAAAAGTGGGACATGGAGACCTTCAGAGACCCCGTGCTGAAGCGGAGCAGATTTTCCAAACAGGCAAATTACAAAACATGTTGCTTGAGTGTTTTACAGGGAAAATAAAAAGGTCTTTTTGTGAGACGAGACTTCCTCTCAGGATGGCGTCGTGCCAGTTTGGCCTTTTTTCTGGGAAGGAGCCATCATCACATTTTTGAGTTCATTCTATCAGAGAAACACACACACAGCATCTCCAAGGCCTCACATTCAAAATGATTTATTTTACTTTTTTTTAGTAGTGGTATTTAATTGCTTAATGGTGGGAAAATATTGATTTCTTGGCGAGTTGCGAACATCTTCAGCAGTAGATGAAATGTTTTTATAAATGGGTCTGTGAAGTTTGAGAAATCGAAAGTTAAAAAAATGCTAATTCTGTGTAAGAATACGAGGCAGTGTTGTATAGACAACTAATAATGATGACGAAGATGCCTCAATACCTGCTTTTGTTGTGTTCAACCTTCAGATTTCAGTTCATATTGTCTTCCTGTATTGTTCTGTTCTGCATCATAAAAACACGAGATCGTCAATAGGTCTCACAAATAATAATGTGAATAAATGAAGCCTTGTTAGCAAGAGTTACAAGCCATAATGACAAGCTTGTCACTTTTTTCTCTTTTTTTTATTTTATTATTATTTTTTTTTTATGTGGAGTCACCCTGTGAAGAAGAGGCACTTTGAATCTCTTATAATCATTTACATAACAAAGCTCCGAGCACCTCGGTAGTGCAAAAGAGAAATAAAGCACCCCCACCTCTCCATTAACATGCCACCAACACACACACACACAAACACTCATGCACAAACATATGCATAAATGCATGCATGCACACAAACACACACACATACACACACACTTCCTAGTACAATGAAAGTATCTGACACGTAAACCCCAAAGATCTCTTTCTGAACATGCCTACACAGTCAGCAAAATAAAGCAGAAAAAAATTCAAGGAGGGTGAAAGAGAAAAAGAGAGAGAGGGAAAAAATATCACCTTTCCCCCCAACTACAATCCCCACAGCCACCTACACCCCCCACCTCCTCTCCCCCCGTGCACCGAGCGCCCCACTTGGAAAGACACAGGATGAAATGACATTATGCATATGAAAATGTCCAGAAAGATGTTTGATTTATGTATGCATTAGATGCAAATTCTATTACAGGACACAAGGCGGCTGTGCGATTTCTCTCGGAACACTCGGCTGCCCTGATCAAACCCGATCTCATTAATTCCGACAAGGGGAGAAAGATAGAAGGAGCGAAAAAGAGGGAGAATTGGAGGAAATTTACAACCCCGGACACAGATTTAACCAAAAAAAAGAGGGGGGGAGTAAATTGCATTCTAGCCTCTAAGGCCACAGCAGACTGACTCCAGCAGCCGGGCAGCCGACCACCAGAGACACGACTCTAAAGCTCACATATGCAGAATGAGGAAGGCATAAAGATGCACGATATATTCTGCACTGCATGGATTTCTGCTTACTGTTGATGGAGTTTGCCTTATTTTGGAAGTTTCTCTAGGAAAAAAAACAAACCAGGGCCAGTTGGTAAAAATGGGCTTTCTCTCTTTCAAGAAAAATAGATACATACATAAATACATAAATAAAAAGAGCATTTTTTTCCACACCCACATTGTCTTAAATCCTTATTCGGATGGGATTACATGTGGAGGTGGGGTAATGTCATTTTTACCAGAGTCTCTGGGATTTTAGTATCATCCAATTCCATCCAATTCCATGTGCGCATATGTCTCAAAATATTACGCCATATTTTATTTTTGACCATTATAAGTAACCTCTGGTAATGTATATCACATCAGAATTGACATGGTAGTAAAGATTTTATTGCATCCTGTGGGAAAAGAGGTTTTGAGCTTTTTCTTTAGTTTAAAGACAATCCAGGAAGTGCTCACTCTTTTCTACGGTCTCCCACTCAAACCACAACAAAACCAAGTGTAATTAGGAAAGTATGAATGCAAACCCGGCAACCTTCACACGTTTTGCGTAGGTACTCTGCATTTCAACATGAGAGTACACAGCTAAGAGTTATGATTCAAAAATACACCTGTAAAAACAGCAGATGAGCCAATCGACACACTTGCGTAGGTGTTTTGAATTCTCGGATAGTAACTGACTTCCCTGGAAGCCCCGCCCCTTCCCCGATCTCACATTAGTAATCTATGCAGTAATTAATAGTATTAGTAAAAGTAGTAGATCTCACAGTTTCAGCCTGTGCTTTTGTCTCGACTTGATTTTCCCCACATGAAACATGTGATGCTAAAGCATTTTCCCGCATGAAGGAGGTGATGCTATCACTTCCTGTCACGGTAAATGGATGGATGGTTTAAGTTCATTCATGGGAAATAATATCTACCTGTGTACGTCTGACTAAGCTAACATTACACAAGTACAAAAAAAGTAAACATCAGCTAACAATATTTCATAGGGGTGCCACTGAAAATTAGTCAGAAATGGCATGGCCGAAAGGTTGAAACTTTTATCCGAAAAAAGATTACTGAAAAAAAAAAAAAACAGTAGCTACATCTTAATTTAAACAGATGAGTGGCAGCCTCAGCATATCCACTCCAATCCTCCCAACTGCCTGGTGCTTACCATAAAACCCTGTATATATGCACACTACATTCTGGTCGGACTACACATTATTCCTCTTTGGGGTTGGCAGGTTGGGAATTGCGCTGCCTATCTATCTTTCAATAAGTGTGTGTGTTCATGTGTGTACGTGTGACAGTTTTACGCCCAGACTATAATGCTCAACCCTAATCGTTTCGTAATAGTAATGGCGAGTTAATGATGGGTAATAAAATTTGTTTTAGTCCGTCCATTCAATATGAGGCATATGTGTGTGTATGTGTTGTGTGTTTATTTTATGGCTTGTAAATTAAAAAAATCATGTAGTGAGCTCACATTTGAAAACTATAACCTGGGGTCACATGCATGTATGCATGTAAGCATTGTTTTCAGCTTCTTGTGCAACAATAGTCCTAGCAAGAGCAAGAGCTTCACCACCGACATCACAGACTCTCCTTCTATTTTCTCCTCGCCTTCTTTTTGTGCAGCTACAGTGATTGAGGTCAGGCCCAGGTCCTTTACTGGTCCAACTAATGTGATTGCATCAGAGCAATACCCCTAAACTCCATCAGGCCGCGATCTGCATGCTAATTGGCTCCACTGTCCTTGGCAGTGACCTTGGATTCCCATTGGGGGGTTGGGAAGAAAATACGGCGTCCGTCCATTGCCATGCACAGACACCCTTGTGTGGCGCAACCTCGGTTAGCAGCCCCCACCTCCAACGTTATCCCCCCTCTCTATGCATCAAATTATAACAATGGCCGGGGCTTTATTCAGAGGGTAAGCCTGCGTGACCTCTGGTGACAAGAGACGTTTCCCCGTCGCTGCACACGGCCACTGACACGACACCTCGCTCCTGCCTGAGCTTAAGAAAAGAGATACGGTTGCAATGCAAATATGCAAGGCGAAACAATGAAATGCAAAATAAATGCATATGTTTGGGATGCCTTCAAGGAATCATATGGCTTACAAAGTGTTAAAGGAATAGTTTGTACACCATTTTCACTTTACAACAAAAGGAGCTGTGAGATTAATGAAAGTATGTTGGCGAAGAAAAGATACATAACTTGTTAGATACTCGTTAGCATCGCTATCATATGAACACCAAACTTGTCCTGGTTACATTTCATTGGCTACATTTGGGGTAATTGGAAAATTGTGCAAATTTTATTTTTGCCTGAACTAGTCCTTTAAGCTGCTCACTGACATCCTGAATTTTTCTCTAAGCGCTGGACAGTAGCAGCAAACGGTCAATAGCGTAAAAGTGTGCACTTAACTTAAAGCCCTAATTCCGGTGAACTAAATCAAGCCTGGCTATTTCGCTCCTGAGATCTGAATGCTAAAATAAAATTTAAAAAAACCAATTTTAGGGACATACATAAAAATGTCACTGTAATGCGTGGGCACTCGACCGATTCGGTGGCATCGAGGGTCACGGTGTGTGCAGGTATTTGCTCCGAGTGCGCACCACAACACCTGATTTCAGTAATTAGGCCCCGTGCCTTGTTAAGGAGCAGAGCTCGTTAGTGAAATCAGGAGGCTGAGTTCAGGGTTGGAGGAAATAGAGTGTGGACAGCTCGGCTGTCATCAGGTTCCTCTGCTCTGAAAGGTCTGTTTATGCTTTTACTGTGAAAAAGAACTCTTTAACCAACTTACCACCATATAAAACTTAATATTTTTTATATTAGCCTAGTTCTGTCGTCTAAGATGCACTCATTTCATTCGAAAAAATAAAAGCCAGCAAAGAACGCAACAGCTATAAAACAGCAAAATGAATGTTATGTTTTATGTTTATGCTTTCCCCCTGATTGCTAAACATATATCTTGGATAATTTGTTCTCTATTTGTACAAGCTAATGCTAAACACATAGGATTAGCAACAGTGAAACACCTGGTTAACTTGCCTTTTTTTTTTTTATTTGTTATTGTGGCTAATTCAGTTATGAACAAAATGAATACATTTTATTTGTAAGTTTTAATTAAAAAACTATTTATTAAATGGCTATGATGGTTTACTAATTCCGTGTGTGAACAAGGTAATGCTAACCAGCTACTATATACTAGCATCGCTTTATAGCTGGTTAGCTTCCTTTTTCTCTAAATATTACTGTGGCTATGTCAGTTAATAACAAAGTAATACATATGATCTTAATATTGTGCCTCAAAACCACTCTACTTCTTAACTGTCTATGATGTGTTACTTATTTCCTATATGCAAAAGCTAACGCTAAATAACGACTGTTAGCAATGGCTAAATACTGTAGATAATAGATGTTAGCTAGTAGTTTTTTTCCTTTGTTGTGTCTATGTCAGTTAATAACAAAGTTATACATATGATAGGATTTTTTTTTTCTCAAAATCTCTTTACTTCTTAACTGGCTATGACAACTTATTAATTCCCTATGTGTAAAAGCTAATGTTAACAATTAGCTGTAGCAACTATTAGCCAGTTAGCTGGCTGGGTTTTTTTTTCCTTCAAAAACACTTCACTTCCTGGCTTGATTGATTCCCTGTGAACAAGCTAATGCTAACCAATAGCTAGTTAGCTCACTTTTTTGTTCATTGTTCTGGCTATGTCAGTTATTACAAATAAATCCATTTAATATTTACATTTTTTTCTCAAAACATCTTCAAGGCTTAATAGGAGATGACAGCTTACTTATTCCTGGTGTGTGAAAGCTAATGCTAAAAACTATTATTAACGCTAAAGCTACTATTAGCCACAGCTAAATAGATGGTTAGCTTGATTTTCCTCCATTCTCTGTTGTTGCTAGTAACAATTTAATACATTTTATTATCAATGTTTATGTTTGTAACTCAAAACTTCTTCCTGAATGGTTAAAATCAATTCTTGTGTGAACAAGCTAATGCTAACTGACTACTATTACTACTATAGCAACAGCTAAATAGCTAGGAAGCATGTTTTTTTTTCTATTTGTTATTGTGCCAATATCAGTTATTAACAAAAAAAATACAGTTAATGTTCTTTGTTTCTCAAATGGCTGTGAAGGATTCCCAGTTTGAACAAGCTAATGCTAATCAACCACTATTAGCAATGACTAAATAGCTGGTTAGCTCACTTGTTCTGCATTCATTGTCGTGGCTATGTCAGTTGTTACCAATAATACATTTAATATCTATGTTTTTTTTCCTAATAAAATATTTGTTTCTTTAATAGCTATGATAGATTCCCTGTGTGAATTAGCTAATGTTAACTGACCACTATTAGCAATGACAATTTTTTTTATTCAGTATCATGGCTGTGGCAGTGATTAGCAAAATAATGCATTAATATTTAATTCTCAAAAGCTCAAATTCTTTCCCAGGCTTTACTAATTGTGTCATTGCTGTACTTCTATTACACTCCTGAGCCAAAAATAAGCCTAAAACAGTTTTTGACAGCCTTTGAAAGCCTCATTTTTGGCTTTAACCAGAAATAACTGAGACATTTTGGGTCAAAGTAACTGTGAAATTACAAAAATAAAGCTGTATAACACAAGTTTAATGACACACAGTCACATGTTGGTATGTGTATTGTTGCATACTTCATACTCCATGGATTAGTATGTAGTATACAGTATACAAACACACCTGGAGTTTCTACTCTTATGTATTTCCAGGAAAGTTCTGGTTTGTTTCTGACAGAATTGCTTCACAGTCACATGACTCTCAGCTTGCAAAACTTTCTTTCCTCCGTTTAGGAAAAGTAACGTCCATGTCATTTGGCCACTCAGTGCATCAGCTACCATTTCAAGGTGGATGCGTCGGACATCTTCTGAGACGCTCGCTCGGGTTGAAACGGTTCCTCGTGAAGCAGATGCATTCGCCTTGGCACTGATTATTCCACACGAGAACAGCCAGGCAATCTGCTAGGCTAACATATGCTCAATACAAAACACGCTGGAGACTGACAGGTAGCGGAGGGAGAAAAATCTGTCTATATGTTTGAGGATGGATGCAGACGGCACGCCACGTTATGGGCATGTGTTTCTCTCGCTGCCTTCTTCTAAAAAAGGTGTGTAAAAGAATGCAGCAGACAGGGAGACAAGAAGGAGATGTAGTGACAGGGAAAACTTCCGCTCAGCTTGTATTTTACGCTTTTGATTTAAAAAGTGAAAATTTCTAGCATGAAATCGGGATGTTTTTGTTCAAGGTGCTAGTTTAGATCAAATGTATATGTTGGATGAAAAAAAATTGCTACCGTGATATTTTCAGCCAAGTGAGACACACCGTAGCAGTATTGTGAGGTCAAGTATTACACTATATCACATCGCTCAAACAAGACTAATCCGAAAAAAATGTTCCATATTTTAGAAATGCATTTTTGAACAATTACGTTAACAAAGCAATCCAGCTATGCTAAATTGAACACAGCTTCCATTAACTACAATATACAGGTGAAATATGGCATTAATACTTGATGAAAGGGTAGACATAGTAGTTCTTGGTACTCTCATTGGTTTCTGACTTTTCAGAAAGAAAGCTAACAGTAGCTGGCTAGCTAACTTAACCAAATTCTATTGGTTTTTCAATAGCTTCCTAGATTTGTTAGCTCGCTAGCTAACTCATACATGTTTCTAGCTACATAGTTAGCTATCTAGCAAAGATGCCTCTTACACATTATTCAGAGTGTTAGCAATCATCTTACGTTTAATACAGAGCTTTCATACTGTTAAACATAAAACGATATGGTTAGCTAGTCTAGCTCAATCAGCTATACAGCTAAACAGCTGTACGTTTCCACAGGTTGGATGTTAAGCTGTGAAATGCTGATATCGCCACAGGTTCTGGCTCACATAGTTTGCAGATCACTATCACGCTGTATAATTTAAAACTGAAGATACCTGGGGTGTAACCATACACTCCAATCACAATTCATTCCAAATCACAATACTGGCACAATAATCTGTATTTTTGTCTGTATAAATGTAAATAAATAAAAAAAACCTGCTACAAAGAGGTTTAATATTGTAAACTAAATGTATTACATGTTCACCAGATCTTAATTATAAATAAATACATTTTTAAGTTCTCTTATAAATTTGATGGAATAAAGAAAAAGTTTCTGACCTGGGAAAAATGATTGAAAGAAATATAATAAGCTCTGTAGCAGCATCCGAGGCATCATTTTACCTGGAAATAGAGCTCCAAAGGCGGCTAAAATGCCCGAGTTCAGGGGCCTCTTTCTCGGGCACTGTAGGTCAAAATCAAAATAGCTAATTAAAAACACTATAAAAAAAGCCGACATACTGCGTACACATTCCAATTTCACTCTTCCTAAGCTTCACACTTTCTGCCACAGCACTTCTAGTTCATTGTGCATAATAATAGAATGTGCTGGACCAAGTGCTATTTTATAGGCTGCTGGATAAGGTTTGTTAAATTACAATTGAACAAGTGATTAATGCGATTATTAGTTTGTATATTCCGAATGGACAGCCCAGAAAAACAACTTAAGCACGTGTATAACTCAATTTTAACTCAACAAGCAACTTTCCCTGCGTAAATATTGACTTTTTATTTTTTAATTTAAGTTGCTGATTCTGAAAGTAGCATTAAGAGAGAGCATGTGTTAGTGTCTGAATGCAG
Organism: Pangasianodon hypophthalmus; assembly: GCF_027358585.1. Taxonomy (NCBI): domain Eukaryota; kingdom Metazoa; phylum Chordata; class Actinopteri; order Siluriformes; family Pangasiidae; genus Pangasianodon; species Pangasianodon hypophthalmus. The sequence goes on along the minus strand of NC_069719.1, from coordinate 26,810,477 downwards.
TATATGGTGTTAATTGGGAAAAATAAAACAAATGGTGCATGAACAGGATGGTCAATTGTGTAGATTTTAAATTCCCAGGATTTCTCAAACATCTAAAAGCAGATTTTGTCTTGCGTTTTAAATAATGAATTCTTTAAAAAATAAGTATTAACTGAAGAAAGTATTTGTGCTTAATTAAATAAGTATCAACTCAGTGAAACTTATTTGTGCTTAGTAAATAATTAAATTAAAAAGTGTTTTTGTGGAGGTCTTAGATTTAACTAAAACCTATTATTTAGAGATTAACGCCGAAGCCAAACAAACAGCAAATATTAATATTGAATTTCTTTAGATTTCTTTATTGAAAATCACAAGCACAAACGTTGCATGTTGTGATTGAAGGTAAGTAGAAAAAAAAGGTCAGCGTGACTAAATGCTCGAGATGCTTACAGATCTCTTTTCTCTCTCCCTCTCTTTTTCTCATACCCTTTATGCGACTTCATTTTTATGTCCCATTTAAAAGCCAAACGCATCAGACAAGTCACTCAAAGTGGGACTCCTGGGACATGGGAGCCCTGGATCTGCCCATCATTAGACACAGTCTTGCACTCGCATTACCATGTTCAGGCTCCCATAAAAGTGAAAATCTCTCGGCTTTTAATGTTTCTATCATTTCTAATTTCTAATCATAACCATTCAAGAATGGAAGAAAGGTTTTTTTTTTTTTTTCGTAGTTATACAGTTTAAAGAGGCAATATGATCACCTGATAGTAAAGTCCCATGAATTTGCACAAGACATATTTTATGAAAAGATATAGCGTAAAGGTTTAATATTAGAGCAAGCTCAACTTGAAAATATTGCTGCCTGTTTATTTATTTTTTTCAAATAATTAAGGAATAAAACACTCAGATATTTAAGTTACAGCTTTACTTATGACTGTTACAAACTCTGACACTGGAGACTCCTTCCATAATTGTTAACTATACATCTGCTTATAGAAAACTCCACCATATCCATATCAACAACTACAAACTTTTGTTTTTGATGTAGAGTGTCCACCGTACAAGTCCCTGTGTAAGCTGTTACTATAGAAACAATAACGAGTGAATTACAGGAAACCTGTATAAAAAAAAAAAAAAAAAAAAAAAAACACCTTCTGGCCAATCAGATTTGAGAATGAACAGCATTTATGGTATGTGGTATGTACTGTGCAAACAGTGCTGTGTGTAAAATATATACAAAAGTAGAGCTCAAAAAAGATGTAGCTGCCATCTTGAAGCTGAATCACTTCCCTTGAATCACTGCTAGCATCAGACTCAGGTAGGAGGCGTGGCCTAAAGTTTTTCAGTGATTCAGATGATAATATAGGGTTTCATTTTATTTGTACAGTACTGGTATTTTCAAAATTTGTTTAAGTATAAATGGTGTTAATCAACCAATATTCAAACAAGCAGTTAGCACACTGGAAGCTTTTCTTAACAATGTAGCTCCAGTGCAAATCTAAAGAAGCAAACTTGTCAACAATCACGTGTTTGCTGTATGATGTTTCATTTTTGACCAAAATCTTCCCTTAATCCTGATTAGAAATGCACAATCATTATAAGATCTTTTAATTATTTATTAAACATATAGCTAATGTTTGGTTCTTTCCAACAGACTCTAGCAATGAAGCCCTGTTTTTTTTCTCCTTTGAAAGAAGAAAGTAGTTACTAACTTAATTTTCTACATTTTGTTCTTTTTTACTTTGAGTTCTTTTTCTTGCTTTGACACACAGCCGGTAAATCTGCAGTCTCCTCAGCACGTCCGTGGCAGCAGCTAAATACGACCAAACAAAGGCACAAACAAAGCACCTCTTCTCAATTTTCCAAATGACTTGTCCATTTTATGAGAATACATTTTTTTTCCCTTCTCCTCCATGCCTCGCTTTTTTTCCCCCTCTCAACAAGGCAATCACCTTTCTCATATACATCTGTACAAATTGATTTCCTCTTTACAAGAGAAGATAAAGACCATGGCAACAGAAATACCTGTAAGTGAGGGATAATTACGGAGCGAGACGCCCCCCGTGGAGCCCACTCACCAAGTCCCAACAACATGCATTTAAAACCTCAATAGCGCTCGACAGCCTCTCGCGAATAAGCCCGAGATTTGATTAAAATTATAGTTCTTTTGCTCTTACTTCATCTATTAAGATAAGCATCTTGCTCGGGACATTTTTATATACGTATAAAGATGGGGCTGGTACAATTTAACATTTTCCTCCTGCTGCTCAGCATAAAAGGATCCCTAAGGGCCGCCACTTTCCTCTCACCTGTATAAAGCGCATGGCTCGAGAATGGCAAATGTCTGTTAGGCGCAGCTTTCTCCAGACGTTTGGAGAGAAAATGTCACACCGTTGTTTGCATTTTATCGTCTGTTTTGTGTCAACCGGTTCTGGTTTCTGACAGTCCTTTGGTTTCAGGACAATCCTAGTAGCCCAGGGAACATGTGTGTGTATAGAAGTGTGTGCATGTGTGTGTGTGTGTGTGTGTGTG